>NW_011499859.1:641022-696738 GCF_000495115.2 Populus euphratica | reverse complement strand
GAGAGACACATGGTGTGGGGAGGGGTTGGGGGGGTTTATAAAGAGAGTGAAACACACAATTGCAGATAGCAGATAAATGAATTGATAGTTTCATGAAACGTTGTTTTTTGGCATGGAAAAAAAGTTAGGTGGTAGTTGAACCTCTCCACTGTAGGAGAAGAAACAATATTAAGACTGCTTTTAAGTTGCTTTTGCCGTCCCTCTTCAGATGAAATAATGTATTATTATATTTAACTAGACCATTAACTTAAAAACACAAGTCTTTTCTTTATTTTTTCCCCCCTAAGAAAACCGAGGTAAATAATTTTTCGTAGAGAAGAAAAGATCCCTGTCTAGCACATGCGAAATATTACTATAGCTAGGTCGCTTTTTTTCTCATCCACCATGTTACAACTCATCCTTTGTTAACCCTGATCAGAAATATATGCCTGACACATTAGTGTAAGCATTCTTTTTCAAAATTGAACAGCTCTCTCTGAACCTATCGTATTTATTGCTGGCTGTCTTGCCTGCCCACAGGACATCCATCTTCTTAGTTACCGATTATTAATATGCTCCTGACCACCACCACCGTCCTGATTCCTGAGGTGATCTCGTCATAAGTCTTGCAGGAGAAAAATGAGAAGATAACAGCTTCCTAATTCAAGTAATTAGATGGAGCAGGATTTTCACTTCGACGTGGGATTTGGATTGTGAGATTAAGCGAATCATAAATTGATCACTATATCTTCATTTAAAATGAGAAGGGATTTTTTTTTTTTTTTGGGGGGGGGACTGATAAATTTGCCCAAGTGTCTGATCAATTGTCAACCAAATTTCATAATCTAATCGTCAACCTCCAAACAAACTTTTTAAATGTCATTAGTTGGTGTGTCCTGTCCTTGATCGCTCATATTGTTTACATGATTAATAACTTAATCAAGTGCAAACATCTATATAGTATAAATAAGTAACTAAGTGATTGGTTTATGCTTTATATAAGTACCAAACATACCAATTTATAGTGTTAATAGTTCAAGAACCTAGTTTGATGGTCCAGGAATATACTCCCTTCATTACTACTAATTTCAACCTTCATTACTACTAATTTCAAACCTCAAATTAGATTGCAAGATTTTTATTTTATTTTATTTTTTATTCTCAACTCTTGATAAGGATAGCAAATATACCCTCACACTTTTTTTTTTAAAAAAAGAAGCTTTTAAAATATTTTTACTCAGTTGATTTACAGGCACATACACCCACAGTGCTAGGTTCACATATTCATGTCTGATAATGTATATACCGACTAAAAAAAATACCCGAAGCAATTGATAATCATAAAGCTAAATCTAGTGCTAACTTCACACTTAACTTAAATGACCCTAATTTCTTCTTTCTTTTTTATTTCCAGAGAAACGATGCATAGCATTGATCTTTTATTAGTTCAAGCCCAACCACACCATATGTATTACGATGAAACATGACAAATTGGCTATGGTTAGAAACATATAGCATTCAATTTGTTATTAATCTTAAGGTGTCAACATTAATTAACTACCTTGTATACTATTCAAAGAATTGGTAAGACTAATCAGGTTCAAGTTCTACTAATCAGGTTCAAGTTCTACTCACTCAATGTCATGAGGACGAGCCCGTTTCTTTCACTCAAAGTCATTAATGGGTGGGATGATCATAGCATTTTTCTCCTTAAATGTTAATCTCCCAACCTAAATGATCACTATTCGAACTGATGAAAGTGATAACATGTGATAAATAAAAACCCAAACTGTGAAATTGATCCAAACATAGAGTAATTAGTCTAGCACTTTCAACTCGAAATTCAAAATTACTGAACGCAAAATTAATAACCCAAGAGTCTTGGATGGATTGGTTGACCTGCGGATCAAGTATTATGTAAAATTAATTATTACTTTGAAAATCTCGTAAGAGTATCCTTTAATATTAATTAATTAATTTCGATACAATTATAACATCTGTATCGTGAAATTACGAAATGCATCACAAATATTAGTAGGGTGCTAAAAAATAAAAATAGTGCAATATTGAAGGTGCGAGGGCCCATAGCTCGTTTGACTGACCTAAAATTAGGCAAGTCAGAATCGGTGACCGCATGGTGAATAAAAAAGTCTTCGTCGATGTAACCCAAGCTCAAGCATAGCGGCTTACCTAGGGTAGCCTTAACGTGCCGCTTTGCTCGAAGGTTTTATTTAGTAGAGGGCAACATGTTCCTACACCAACACATCACCGTGTTAGAGCTAGGGGACACATGGCAACTCTAGCTAGTCATACCCAACACCCCCATAAATTGACGGTGGAGTTGAAAACGTCGCTCTAAACAGGGCGCTGCTACCCGCTAGAAGCTAAAGACCTCTATGAGTGCCCCATGATAAGAGGAGGTGGGTAATAAAGTCAGAGGAGTGCCCCATGATAAGAGGAGGTGGGTAATGTATTTTGTGCCCTCTGACTTTATTCAAGTGGACGTACGTATTCTTTCAAGAATAAATGCTTAACTGTGATGTGAGGTGAGAACAGATCAACATGAAAGAAAACCGACTTTGAAATACAAACATTCCGACCTTGAAACACCAACATTCTAAGCTGTTAAGTTCAAAGCTTCTTATGATTTATCTCAATCATTTTTATATATTAACTTCACTGCCATTATAAAAAAAACCCTTTATCCTTCTGCTTTACTAACTTAAATATCAGAAAGTCCTTTGTGCATTCAACATATCAATTTGTTTGTAGAATTATGCAGGCTCAACAACTCCATCCCACCTGTTAAAAGCTTGCAGCCCCTCCAAAGCCCTCTAGACGGGACCAAGTCTCGTTAGTTGGCACCTTTTATATGGGATCATAAACTAAAAGCTAGTTGACACCCCTTCCACTTGGACAATCTCTGAAAATATCTCATGTTATAGTGTTTAGAAACCCTTGCCCATGAGAGGGTTTTAGATTGGACACCACTTGCAACTCTAGATCTTCAGAAGCTAACACAATAGATAAGAATTCTTGATGAAGTCCCCTTGACCGCACAAGAACGTCTTAAGGCTCAACCTCACTGCACGTATCCAATGCGAGCAAACATGTCTATTTTCTTGGGAAAAAATGGACAAAATTATAAGGTACAAAAAACCAATCAAGATTCTCCTCATCCACTAAGATATTCTCGATAGCAAAAAGAATCCTTTTTAACTAAGTATTATAGCTCTCATGATCTCTTTTTGATTTTTTTTCTCACAAAATTTATTTAAAATAAAAAAAACTAATAACTTGATAAAAGCAGGCTGATAAAAATTTTAAAAAATATATAGAATAATCAAACTAGAGTTTTAAACAAAATTGTGTTATAAATATTATTTTTTTTAATATAATTTAAAGTATTCATATACAAAATATTATTATTTATATTATAAATATTATATTTTTATTATAACTCAAAGTATTGATATAAAAAATATTACTATTTGTGTTGTAAGCATCCTTAAAATTCTTAATATAATTATTTATGTTATAAATTTTATTATTTTTATTATAATTAATATTATGAATAAAATAATTAATAAATTAGAAAAAACAATTATTATTCACATTAAAAAAATATTATTTTTTATATTATAAATTTTTACAATATTTTTTATAAAAATAAAAAATGAGCCATGTAAAGCGCGGACATCCAACCAGTTAAAAGCTAAAAAAGGATGGGCAAAGCCCCTCGATGAAATTTTATGAACATACAAAACTTCACCAAAATCCTTCGAGACCTCATTCCTTCTCACTTATGGAACACGGAATATTACATTTGCAAGAATAAAATGCCCTTGCTACATAGTACTCTAATACTCCCCTGAAAAGAATGATAAAGGGCTCGATCTAAACTAACTAGAGGACAATGATTGACAACTCATTTGAGGCATAAAGCATACATGAGTAAAACTAATCAACCATAATATTAAGGTCAAAAATAGGTAGTTCAAGGTCAATGATCATGTTTTGAGGAGTTATAAGCAATATTTACAACCTAAAAAAGAAAGGTAAGCTAATAATGTGTTATAAATGAAAAAAACCTCCCTTATATATGGCACTAAAATATAACAAATCTTAAAAAATTATTTTAGTAATTAAGACTATATGGTAAGAACCTCCCTTATATATGGCACTAACTCCATCTAAAAATGTAGCTCTAATAATGTGTTATAAATGAAAAAAAAAATATTCTTTTTGTAAATAAATCCCTCTATTTTGTTTTCCTATTTGCATGTCTCCTTTATTTATTTCCATGTATTTATAAAAATATAATAGACTCCAATGTCTTCATATATACCTCTTTGAAGTTCTCCATGAACTTCTTCACATCTGATCCACAGATATCTCCTAGTATATTTGAAATTTTTCATGGGTATCTCCATATATCCATTTACATCTCCAGATCTATATAAAATTCTCCATGGATATCTCTACTTGTCCATTTCTTCATGGTTATCTCCATGTCTCCAGGTTATCTTCATGTATTCATGGTCATCTCCAAGTTTTCATGAAATTATCCATGGGTATCTCGCTGTCTTCATTAAATTCTTTCACGGTCTGTTTATCCAATGTTGTATCCATAAAAATCTCAATTGCTATTTCTATAAATGTCACCATAAGAATCTCTATTAATATCCCTCATGTGTGAGTGCCAGTGTACATAACTCCCTATATAAGATTTTCTCCAGTTATCTTCAAGTCTAATAAATCTCTTTGTTTGTATCCGAGTTTCCTTGGAGATCACGATGTTGTCTCTATCAATAATACCCGCACGTGATCAACCTCCATGAGTGATCCCCTATTAAGCTCATTAGCCTTGCATTCAAAAAATCACCATGAGCAAGTCTTCACATCTGCTAAACATACGGAACCCCATCAACCATCTCCGCCAATAAAAAAGGGTCCACACCATCCAGGTGAAAAATTCCTTGTGCATGTCAAGCAAGTTTTCTCTCCACCAATCCACCCCAGGATCCATCTCATAAAACCAGAAGGCCAAGAAAAACTTGCAACCTGTACTTAGAGATCGGGTGATGTTTGTTCAACCTCCCAACTTCAATCAAATACTGGCTCGATCTCTCTGTAAGGATTTCCTTATGGCTTATGAGTAAGGTTATAAATATATAAACATTAATTTAAAGGCCTTTCAAACCCGAATACAATGCGAAGAAAGTTACATCGCTTACAGGCAAAGTACAATCAAATGATGTAATCTTGGAAAATAAAATAATCAACAAGGAAAAAATGTTTGTAATTTTTACAAACCAAAGATAAGACCAATTTGCTTCTGTCCTTAAAAATATAACTATTATTAGTAGAAGATATTTAATATTTTTAAAGGAACATGATTAGTCATGTTTTAATTTCATCATTAGTTTTAAAATTAATGGTTTGGATTAAATGAGAGAGAGAGAAAAGATGATAAGTACGTAGTTGAGATGGTGGGCAGGCTAATGGATGACCTTAGCACATTTGTTAATAATCATTTAATTCTTCTAATGAATTTATGTGCTTAGTTTTTTTTTTTTTTACTTCGAATTTATTTAAACATTTTAAAACGTTATCATATAAAATAATAATTATTTTATGTATTTAATTAGCATCATTCATTTTTATTTAAATAAACAATTTTAATCCTTTTCTTGATAATTTTATGTTCTGCTTAAATATAAAAGACTCCATGAATTAGGAGCTAGAAAGTTCATCGTAGCTGGACTTTGAGCGCTCGGTTTCATACGGTCTGTTCGTCCTCTCACTCTACTACCAAGTAGAAATTGTTTGATAGAAATGAATGAATTAATCCAAGACTGCAACAAGAAACTGAATATAATGCTCGATGACTTTATCAGGAGATGGGTCCTCAATCTATTTTTGTGTATACTAACACTTGTGATATTGCTTTCAAGGTCATAAACTATCATCGATATGGTTTCAGATATTTTAATTTCTTGTAGATAAAGTTATTTTTTCTCCCATTGATGCTAGTTTCTAATTGTCACATGGGTGCTAATGTGCTAGGATTTGAGAACGCAAATGAGCCATGTTGTGGGGGACACTTTTCCCCATTTGTTTGCTTCAAGGCTGCTAATGAAAGCTCACCATCTATTTTATGTGATGATCGATCCAAGTATGTACTGTTTTGATGTGCTCATCACCCTACAAAAGCTACTAATAGTATCATTGCAAAAGAATTGTTTGATGATGATGGAAGCAGAAGCTCTTAATATGCTTCAGCTCCACAACTATACTTCCTGAATAATTCATCAGCTAGTGTGTGCTATTTTTACCTGTGATTCTATTGTTAGGCAGTTGTCTGTGTTCCTGGAGATACATATTCGTACTGGGCTGGTGTATATGAGGTTTTACATATAATGATAGACATCATCTCGAAGTCCAAAAGGCAGTTCCCTAACATCTCTTGTTAAGTAATTTGTATGGCCTTGTGTATGAACTGACAGCTTCATAATTGGCTTCAATACTGTTTGTTGATCCATCTTTTTTAATATTTTAAACTCTAAAATGCTAAGAGATTATTTACTACATGCTCTTTGTAAGAGCAATAGCTAAGAACTATATAATAAGTTACATTGTTCACAGCAGTAGATATGAATTCAAGAGAATCATCTTAGAGTTTTCCAAGCATTTATTATCACCAATGTAGCTAAAACTGCAGGTCATCCCTGCAATGGCTGGTTGTCTTGCTATAATAAAGATCACAGAATCAATGAATTCATCCTTCTATGCCAACTATAATTCCCTATAAGAAAACAAAGATGACTGGCACTACTCTCTGCAATTGACTTCAATATTCTCTTTATAAACTACCACCATCACATGAAGCTATCACTACAAAAGAAAGACATCTATATATATATATATGCTGACTAGATCTGAATTGATCAGTCCTGAGTAGAGTTGAGTGCAAGAGAGACCAAAAGTCAAAAGCCCGAATCCAGTTTGTTCTGATGACCCATAACTATCTATGCTGTCATAATTCTGCATTCCCATAACTTCTTATTTATTGATTTATCCCTCTTTTCTTTCGAATCCCTCGAGTTCCAACGTTGACTTCCTTCCATTGAAAAACCTGAAAGGAAAGATGAGATGTTGAGTGTTAAAAGAAACCATGTATATATGGGGTTCAGTCTGCGTGCCCCTCCCTACAACAGGATATGGATTTCTGTAAAATGAAGACCCAAAGTCAGTGTTGAATTTTGAGCCATTACCATGTGAGATGCATCTACTTTGTTAATCTTTGCATGCGATCTGTAATGCTTTGCCTCTTGTGATGTGAGCTGTCACACCTGTCCATTTTTTTTGGCATGTCGTGGTTAGCAGGTAGCCAGGAACATGCAGCCAAGAGATTGGCATGTGAGCAAATAGAGCAAAGACAAAAAACTAAGCCTCAAAGTTAAAGCTCTAATAATATCTGATATTTTATAAAAGTATAAATAATAACTAAAAACACTGGAAAACAAAACTAAATAAAATTTTAAAATAACTAAAATAATAATTAAAATAAACAAAACTAGAGTCTAATTAAAATTTTAGAAGACCCGTCAGGTTTTTTATGGGAAAATTGAACATAGAATTTATTAAAAAAAAAAACAATTAGTTTATTTAAACCTGATTCAATAATCAAAAATTTTTATTATCGGATTTTCATAAAGTTTCAAGTTTAACATCTACCCCAGCCAGATTTCTTCACAAATCTCATTTCAAATCTAATTCTATCTGCCTTGATCATAAACATGTCATTCTGCCTTTCCTTTTATTTGTTTAATGCTATTATCAACAAGCAGTTCCTCTAAGAAGTTGGAATTTAGCAGAATTTCATCAATTGCAAGCCCAGACAGTGATTAATTAATGTTATCATGATTTTTTTAATTATTATTGAGAATGATTAATCTTGTCGTGTCCCCATGACAATTGATGATCTATTTGAAAAGCGACAACGAGATCAAAGTGCAATCCTGTGGGTCTTTGTGCTAATGTTTGGAGGCCAAATTCTTATCAAGATGAGATTTTGTGCTGGGCTCCTTGGTTGTTAGGTAATTGGATATGGGGCTCACTGGCCCACAAACATATTCAATACCATCCCTGCCGAAGAAGATAATCTCGTGTTGAAACTCCTCCTTAATATTGCTAATCTTACAAAATAATAATAATACTACTAATACTAATAATTTCTCGAGATTACGTGTTCGACAAATCTCAACTTGAAGATTATTGGTAGACCTCTCATTCAATGAGCGATACGAGATTACGTGTTCGACAAATCTCAACTTATTTGAAGTTTATTGGTAGACCTCTCATTCAATGAACGATCTTCTTCGGCACATGATATCTTTTTTATAAGATTTAGCATTTTTAACGAAGTCAGTTAACATTTCGACCTTCTTCTTTTTATTAAGTTATTTATTTATTTTTATACATTTTGTTATTTAGGGCTCTATAACTTTTTTATCCATAGAAAAGCAGTTCTTTTTGTCCGTAATGCAATTGCTGTCCTTTTTGTCTGGAACCCAATTGCCACTTGATATTGAAATGTATCAACACCACGAGCATCCTTTTCATTGAGGACATCCGCTACCTATCTATGTATTTTTATTTTTCAATTATTTTGCATATTTTATTGAATTCTGCGGTTGGTGATTCAAGTTTAAATTAGTAATGGATTCAAGAAATTTTATTTTTTTCATTGTTAATTTTTTTTATAAAATTATTATAAACAACCCTTTAATTCTCTTTTATATTTATAAATTATTAAAGTGATCCACTCTAAAAATTGTAACTTTTATATTTATGAACTTTTAAAATTATTCATTTTAATTATGCAATATTTATATTTATAAACTTGATGTAACACTCATATTTATGAGTTTTTAATATAGTTCATTTTAAGCATATAACATTTATATTTATAAGTTCTTAAAATAATTTACTTGTAACTATCCATGATGTAATAAATATATGGGACATATAACCATTAAAATCTCATAAAAGTTTTATCTATAAATAATATTATTTGATCTCAATACTTACTTACTCAATTCCTTTAAATTTTACATCATTTATATAAAGTAAGTAGAGTTTAGAAGTATTAAATATATATAAAAAAATTAATGAGAAATATTAATGACTAGAGGTATTATTTTATTATTATTCAAATTTATAATTTTATTATAAATATATTTATTCTACGTTATAAAATAGTTAATTAAATTTTACACTTACATCATGTTATGATAAAGTTACGAGCAATACCTTCGAAGGATTAATGAGCACTGTTGTTTTGATGGGCCATCACTTACGAGCACTGGTCGCAAAGACATTGGATATTATTTTCGAGATCAAAATCCATTTAAAAGATCTATTTCCTAACCTCTTATAATTTATTTTTATAGAACCACTCCAGATTGCTCGAGATTTTAGCTATTTCCCCTTATTTCCGTATTTATTCTGGATTTTGTGTTATTGCTGTTTCATAGTTAGCTCATGATCAGCTAGGACACAACAGCCAACCACACCCTCCTCTAACCTTCACACATTCTCCCTCCTGCAATTTCCAACATTAATATAGACGAAAAAGAAATAAAACCCATGTTCAGTGAAAATCCAAGAATTAAACTCACTACAGAGCTTTAATGTATACCAAGAAGTTTCATCGAGTGTAGGATTGCACAAACACCTCAGAAAACAAAATACATTGATGATGGATTCTTTGAGAAAGCATTCATGATTCTATTTGCTAGGAGGATGGAGAAGTATGCAGCTCCTGCAAAAGATGTTACTGAGAGTAAAGAGAAAGGGTGGTTTGATTATGATTATGACAGTTTTGTGAACTGGTCCATATTCAACATTCTATAAAATTCTGTTCTAATTTTAAGTGTAACACAGATAATCAAGGACATGTTTCTTTATTAAGATTTCTTTGTATTCCAAATTGCCTAAAGGGAACTCTGCTTTATTAATTCGTTTGCAATGCAAGCTACTTGATGAGTTCATCAAATTTCCCAATACTAATTGTAAGCTCAAGAAATTCCTTCTCAAGAAGGTACCTTGAGAATAGTGGACGTGTAGGAATGTGCATGAACAAGTGCAAGATTCCTGCTCAAGACTTCTTCACTAATGAATTTGGGCTTCCATTAACTATGATTCCTACTAAGTCAGTGTTTAGCCGTTTCAAACTGAGATTTATGCACATTATCAATTGAAACAGGTGAATTTGAAGCAAACACTAAACTCTGTATCATGTGTCTATGGATTTGTTTTGCTACCAGATCTTGAAGACATGGGTTTCGAAATGGCTTATGCACATGTTCCACCCCCATTTAAAGAAGATCCAGTAGAAAACAGCCTTGCCTTGCAGATATTCTGTTGATCACGTAGTTTCTAACAGAAGATCTTGAATGAATGAAGTCAAACGCTAACAAGCTAAGTGTTCACAATAATTACATAACAAAGAACAAAGAATAAAAGTACAGGTTCATTTGAATACTCTGAACAAATATTTTAAGGAAACCTCTCGCTTTTATCCACTTTGACAAAGCTACTTATGGTACGATTTAGTGTTTTTGCACCTTTCCCTTTCTTTTTTTATACTTTACATGGTTTCCTTGTGAATCTTCAATCGGTGCCTCAAACGTTTTCTGGAACCAACATTTAGTTTCGAGCAACAGGGGTTACTCAAAGAATGTTGTCTCTTTAATAAAGATGACCCTCGAGTGCACAAATTACTAACTCAAAAAGTTTTCCTCTGAACCAGTCCAATCTTTAGGCTCCTGTCCACTCAGGACTTCACAAATCAAGCCGCTCATATTGCAAACAACATGGTAATTCCTACCCACAATATTGTAAAATCTTTGACCAACGATGTTAAATTTTTATCATGAATGAATTTTTTTTGGACACGTTTTGATATTAAAAATATTTTTAAAAAAATAAAAAATTACAATAAAATATTTCTAAACAAATAATACTTGGAAAATCAATATTCACCCCAGTCTAACCGGACAGTAAGGCCAATCAGATGAGTCATGGAATTATTGTTGGACTGGATTGACCTTTAACTAGTAAAATTGTTCATACAGATGGCTGGTAACCAACCTGTGTGTGATAACTGATAAGCCTCACCTTGGCTCTGTTGAGTCTCATGTGATTTTGACTCTATACGTATCCGTGACTTCAATGCTAAAGACAAGATACATGTCCACCAAAATCCAGTACCGCACTCCACCTTCCAGCCATTAATTACGGTATCCGAGGTCACAAAAATCCGAGCAGTCTTTAAGACCTTGGCATGATTATATTTATCAACTCTCTTCTTCTAGATAACCCACTATTTTAATGCACGAGAACTGTCATTTAAGGTATGAAACATGAATTTTTGCCTTTTGCTGTGTTCTTTTGAATATCATGTCTACGACTTTCAGGTTTACTGTATTAAGCATTTTGGATAAGTTTCGCGTATGCTGTTGTCTCTACAGCAAAATGTCCAAATTTTGCGCAGTTGATCCCGTGACTAGCATGAATCTCTCTCTTAACGACCAACGAACTCTCAAACTTCCTGCAACTCCTGTCTATAAAATGGCAGCTCCTCTTCAATATAGTTCAGACCCACAAGCTCTAGAATCCTATACATTGCAGTAGGTATAGCACAGACTCAATAGTGTGGAGCCTCGTGGGAATATGGCTATTGCTACTGCATTTTCACTGAAGTTGCAGATTTTGTTCATTATTTTTTGTTGTCGTAGCTATTTCAGCACTGCCTTTACTTCTCAAGATTATGCTGATGCTCTTGAAATGTCCATCCTCTTCTTTGAGGGTCAGAGGTCAGGAAAACTGCCATCGAACCAACGGCTAACATGGAGGGGGGACTCTGGGTTGTCTGATGGCTCTGCTTATCACGTACTATTTCAAATTCTGCTATAAATTAACTTCCTGTTCATGAATATAATAAAATGAAGATAGCAGGACTGATTATCCTGGTTTTACTATTTTGTGGATTTCAGGTGAACCTAGTTGGTGGATACTACGACGCAGGTGATAATGTCAAGTTTGGCCTTCCAATGGCCTTCACCACTACATTGTTGGCATGGAGTGTCATTGAATTCGGTAGCTCGATGCAGAATCAGATTACGAATGCCAAAGCAGCCATTCGATGGAGCACTGACTACCTTTTAAAAGCGGCCACTGCCACCCCTGACACACTATATGTTCAAGTGAGCATGCATAATGAAATTCTGTAAATTCTGCACATAAAACCATAGAAATGCCCAATACCCTCAAATAATAAATTAAGAATTTTGCGAAATGGCGTTACAGCAGCTGGAAAATTGCACTCTTGGATAACAGCAGGGGCCAGTAGGCAAAATAGGTTTCTGCGTTCTTGATAATTTCAAATGGGACTTAGATGTACGCTGGATGGTGCAGGTTGGAGATCCGAACATGGATCACCGGTGCTGGGAGAGGCCAGAAGACATGGACACACCACGCAATGTGTACAAAGTAACCATCCAGAACCCGGGATCTGATGTGGCTGCCGAGACAGCTGCTGCATTGGCTGCAGCTTCAATTGTTTTCAAAGAGTCTGACACTTCTTACTCCACCGAACTGCTTCATGCAGCAATGAAAGTAGGCATCCATTGTCACTAAATCGATTGTTCACTACCTGTCAGCTTCTGCACTTGCAAGAAATATCTAATTGTGATTATGCAGGTATTCGATTTTGCAGACAGGTATAGAGGATCTTACAGCGACTCTCTCAATTCCGCAGTCTGCCCATTTTACTGCTCATACTCTGGATACCAAGTAAGATTGTCTTTCAGTTCTTGGCTTTCTAAAGTCAATCATAATAGATCTTAACCTAAGTTTGTCGATTCAGGATGAGCTTCTCTGGGGTGCATCGTGGCTTCATAAAGCCTCGCTGAATGGAACATACTTGGCTTACATCCAATCAAATGGTCACACAATGGGTTCCGAAGATGATGACTACTCCTTTAGTTGGGATGACAAGCGACCCGGGACTAAGATTCTCCTTTCCAAGGTTCTATAGTATACAGATCTCCTGCTTCACCTACATAATATTAGAAAACATATAAAGCTTGAACTTTGTGGTTCAACAGGAATTCTTGGAGAAAACTACTGAAGAATTTCAGTTATATAAATCGCATTCAGACAACTACATATGCTCTCTAATTCCAGGCACTCCTAGTTTCCAGGCCCAATACACTCCTGGTGGGCAATTTTTTCATTATTTCAGTGATACTAACAAGAAAACTTAATGCTAGTGAATATGACAGCATTTCCATGTGCTTTGCAGGGGGGCTTTTTTATAAAGCAACCGAAAGCAATTTGCAATATGTAACCTCCACTACTTTCCTTCTATTGACGTATGCTAAGTATCTTGGCTCAAATGGAGGAGTTGCCAAATGCGGTGGTTCAACCGTGACAGCAGAGTCACTCATCGCTCAGGCGAAGAAGCAAGTGGACTATATCTTAGGTGATAATCCAGCAAAGATGTCTTACATGGTTGGATTCGGTAACAAGTATCCACAACATGTGCATCACAGGGGTTCCTCGGTGCCATCTATACATGCACACCCGAACCGCATTTCCTGTAACGATGGGTTTCAGTACCTCTACTCCAGCTCTCCCAATCCGAATGTCCTTGTTGGAGCCATAGTAGGCGGTCCTGATAACAGAGACCATTTCGCTGATGATCGAAACAGCTATCAGCAATCCGAGCCAGCTACATATATCAATGCACCATTTGTTGGCGCTCTTGCTTTCTTCTCAGCCAAAAACTAATAGCAGTTCTATTATCCGCATATTAGTGGTATCTATAGATGTAATGTCGGAAAAGACATTCTCACAAGAAAGCTGTTAGAGAGAAATTTAGTGTATTTGACATGTGGTATCATGCTTGTCAGTTCAGTTCCGGAACACACCGAATTGAATCCTAGATTTGGCCATTTAATTTCCTTGTGATCTTTTAAGAAGCTGAGGCAACTACTTACCTGCTAAATCCATGAGAAATTGCTGCATATTTTACCTAGAACTTCATGAGAATATTTAACAAGATAGGGTAAGCAGGATTGGAAACTAGTACGCAACTTTCTGAGTTGAGGGTCCTCCCAGTGTGTGACGAGACCACACCAGGAGGCAAGAGCAATGAGAAACCTCCGTTCATTTCACGTTCCATTAATCTATTTCCTCCGATCTTCATAATTCAGTGGCCTTGTGTACTTCTTCCTAATCCTATTTTCCCCATCAAAGTTGGCACTGAACCATTGTTAGGATCATTTGGCACTAAAACAGGAGGAGCATCAAATCATTGCCAATATCGAAAATTGTTTGTTGAAACGAGATTTACCGGATGATTAACAATATAAGCTTTAGAAATCACCGTTAATTAATGAGAGAAACCTCAAATTGGTCTCTTAACTATGAAACAATTATCAATTTAGCCCTTGAAGAAAATATTATTGATAAACTATTTATAAAGGAAAAGGACCCACAAAGATCAGAGATTCAGACGTAAATACCATGATAAACCACCCAAAAATCAAATAAACAGAAAGAGAGACATGAAAGATTTCACAAAATCAATCAAAACCAAATTATAAAATCAATTGCAAAAGCTATAAAAAACTTGGAGACAATTAGGTAGATAATCAAACAGGAGATTGTAATTTTATGATGAAAATCGAGAAAGAAAATAAGAATTTCTAATTAGAATAAAGAAAGAAAATTGAACATTGAAGAAATTGTCTTTCTAGAGATTGATAGTAGTTTAGGGACTGATTTTAGATATATTTTTTTCTCAAAGAAAAACAGAGTCTTTTTTAACTGTTTCTTTTGTTACTTTTCTCGAGAACATGCTCAGCGCTCTCATGTTGCCCAGATGAAAGTACATTTTATCAGGACCGACATAGGAAATTACTTAAAATCCAACAATGATGATAAAAGAGGAACAACATTAAAATAAATAAATAAATAAAAACCCTGCTAATGATAATTAAAAAAAATCATTCGCTAAGCAGAGAAAAAAATAATAATTACAAAAATCTTCTTTCATTTGAATTTTACTTTTCCTTTAGATTTTTATAAATTATATTTTCTATCTTTTAATTTATATATTTAATAACAATTTACATTTCAACCATGCATTTTATTTGGATCTGTTATTAATCTAGAATATAAAATGCAATTTATAAAAATACAAATAAAAAATAAAATTTAGATGAGATATTTTTGTAATTAAAAAAAATAAGAAAATCATTAGCCAATCGGACAACGCGGAGAGATCGGGAGCTGGGAGCAATAAACAAAAGTACAAAACTACATTAAAATAATTACCATTACCTTTAATCTCCACCTAGGAATCCACATCTAAACCAAGGCCCAAATACAGCCGACAAGGCTTGAATTTTCTAATCTTCTCTGTGCATCTCTCTTTGGAACTATCAAAACTTAAAAATAAAAAACAAATTTTGCATATAGTTGATTTGTTACGTAAATCAAACCGAGAAATTACCTCTTAAGAAACTCCGTTGAATCTTCACCTCCCCAGGCAGCCTTTTCCCTTCCTCCCTCCAGCTTGGGGGTTGTAAATATTTAATAAAAATAACTAAAAAAATTTCTGGATCTCTCTAATTTATAATTTGCTCCCTAATTTTTTTTTCTCGCCCCGCCCATCCTCCCTCCTTCACGCAAGCTTCTTGGATGTCAAATTGGTAATTACTAAAAAACCCCAACCCAATCTTCTAATCTTACTCAAGACTTTTTCATCTTAAATCCTCTTTGTTTGTTTAAAATAATTTTTTTAAAAAAATTATTTTTAAAAAAATAAATTATTTTTTGATATTTGATATTGTTATAAAAAATAAATTAAAAAATATTTTTTAGTATTTATCAAATATAAAAAAATAATTTTAAAAAAAATTAAATTCCTAAAAAAACAAGACATTAATAATTATTTACGATTCCATCATCTTTTTTCTTTTTTTCTTTAGCTCCCAGATTCCTCAAGCTCTCTCTCTCTCTATCTCTCTTCTTCGTGACGAAGTTATATCTTATTTCAATTTATTCATATCTAGACTTATATATATCTATTGGATATCAATGAAAGTCGAAGAATAAAAAAATTCGAAACCCTTCGAGATGTTTGGTGCTTAAGAAAGTAAAGTTTGTGTAACTGTTTGGGTTTTTGAATTCGAACTTTAAGAACGTAATATTAGGAAAAAAAAAATATGATAAAAAGATTTGGCGTAACAGCCTCACAGGTCTAGAAGGTGGAAAAGAAAGGAGGTGGCAGGCCGTAACGAATACCAATTACCAAACAAAGATTAATAGAGCAACTCACCCCTATGTATGTATGTATCTATATATGTATGTATGTATTATTTCCTTCAGCTTCAAGCATTGACCGACACGACGCAAACGATAAATAAAATACAGATCAGAACTAATTCAGGTTCCACCAGATCTGAGAATCGAATTCCCTCTTTCTTAGATCCATGGCTACTCGCTTCACCCTCTTCTCCCTTTTCACTTCTCTTCTACTCTCCCTCTCCCTTGCTGAGATCCGTTTCTCCGATATCCGATCCGATGACCGTCAAATCATCCCTTTCGACGAATTCGGGTTCACCCACTTCGGCCGACTCGAACTCAACGTCACAAACATCCGCCTCTCTAACCCTAACCCCGATCTCGACCGATCCAAAATCGGGTTCTTTCTCTGCACTCGTGATTCCTGGCTTCACGTTATTAACCAACTTGAAGATGGTGAAATCACGTGCGCTCTCCAATCGGATCTTATCAAGCCCGTTTTCACTTTCAACGACCTCAAGAAAGGCCATGACAACCACTCCAAGATTGTAACTCAAAACGACGCCGATCAGTACACGCTTGTGTTCGCCAATTGCTTGACGTCGTTGAAAGTCTCCATGGACGTCAAGTCGGTCATGTATAATCTCGATCGAGGCGGTAAAGTTCGTGACTATTTGTCGGCGGGAAAAACTATTTTGCCGCGGGTTTATTACTTATTGTCGCTGATTTATTTCGGTTTAGTTGGTGTTTGGATTTATGTTTTATATAGGAAACGGCTTACTGTCTATCGAATTCATTTCTTCATGCTTGCTGTGGTAATCTTAAAGACAGTGAATTTGTTATGCGAAGCTGAGGATAAGAGTTACATTAAGAGAACGGGTTATGCCCATGGATGGGATGTTTTGTTTTACATTTTCAGTTTTTTGAAGGGGATTACGTTGTTTACTTTGATTGTTTTGATTGGTACTGGGTGGTCGTTTTTGAAACCGTATTTACAAGATAAAGAAAAGAAGGTTTTGATGATTGTGATTCCATTACAAGTTGTTGCCAATATTGCCCAAGTTGTTATTGATGAGACTGGACCATATGGGCAGGATTGGATTACATGGAAACAAGTGTTCTTGCTGGTTGATGTTGTTTGTTGTTGCGCTGTTTTGTTTCCGATTGTTTGGTCCATTAAGAATTTGAGGGAGGCTGCAAGGACGGATGGAAAGGCGGCGGTGAATTTGATGAAGCTGACTCTGTTCAGGCAGTATTATATTGTGGTGATTTGTTATATTTACTTTACAAGGGTTGTGGTTTATGCGTTGGAGACAATTACTTCTTATAAGTATTTATGGACGAGCGTGGTGGCTGGAGAATTGGCTACTTTGGCATTTTATGTCTTTACTGGGTATAAGTTTAAGCCAGAAGCACATAATCCTTATTTTGTTGTGGATGATGAAGAGGAAGAGGCTGCAGCTGAGGCTTTGAAGCTAGAAGATGAGTTTGAGCTGTAACTTTGGAGTTCGAAGAAGATGGACATGTCAAGAATTCGAGGTAGATACTTGAACATTGCCACAGTAACTTTGCTTACATTGGATGGTTTACTGTGTGGTTTTCTTAATTTCTTGTTGATGTGCTTTATTTTGGTTTTTGGGTTAGTAGAATAGTTTTATAAATTTCATGTATCTCCGTGAAAGTGGATATTCAACAATATGTACAAGCTATTGAAGTAAATTGGGCACTGTTTTGACAATTTTTCATGTTTGATTCCGTTGTGTGTGTTTTTGCGTGAAGTAGCATACAAGTGTTGAGTTTAGGTGAATCTGTGCACTTTGGAATTGAAAATTGGAGATTGATTTTTCTTAAATGATAGAATCTTGGTGGATTTAAGGGAAATACGCAACACCAGTTTCTGAGACTGATATGTCTTGCACATAGTATTTTGGTGGGTGTTCAGCTAGATGCATGCTTATCTTTGAATTCTGAGTATGGCTTATATGCATCTGTATGACCACCATAATAGGCACGCCTTATAAAAGTATCTTCATTCTTGTTTGGAATGTGAATTGGAAAATTAGAAACATCGGAGTATTTCAAACGAAAAATGCTTGGAGGCAATGATGAAAGGGTAATCTTGCTTTTTATATCAATCTTGTAGAGCTTCCAATATATCTCTTGAGCTTTATGCATTACACCTCCAAGTGAAAGAATGTCCTGCTTCATATCATCTAACAAGCTTTTTTTTATACTTGCCAGGCAGAGAATGATAGCTTCGTTAGTGTAAAAGAAAACCTGTTTCATAATAAAGTTATCATAAGAGCCTGTGTTCATGCCAAGTAGCTATTTGATTTACGTTCTGTTTCCTGTTGACAAAAACATTTGTACAATCCTTAAATCTTGAATTGATCCATGAATTCTTGTTTCCTTAGATCGGTGGTAATGGTTTGTTGGACTTAGTTTCTTGGACAATCTCAGTGCATTTCTGTTAGATTGATCCATAGGGAAATGGTTGCAATGGTTTGTTGCTTATAATGCATTTGATGCTTTAACTATTTGGGAGTTTTGTCATGCTCTTACTATATAGACAATTCGAAGAGAGGGAGTCACCTCTTGTTTTGAGTGTTACGTATAGGCTAGTTTATAACACGAGAATCTTGATGTTGATATGTATTTACTTGGAATTCTTATTTAGAATATGCCTGCCATGTAATGTCATTTTAGAATCGACGGTAACCTTCTTGCTATCAAGATGCATGCTGGTGTTAGTTGTTGACTATTCTGCGTACTGGTTCTTCCGTTGTCAATGGGCCGGAGAATGGTCGTGATGATCATCCTATGTTAAAGAGTATTTTTCTTTCATTAAGAATTATATGCATGTTGGAGCCGTATTCCAAATATTGTCCAAGAGGTGTAAGGTTGGGGTAGCGTTCTCTTCTTTCGCATTTCTGTGCAAAGCTTTAGATCAACTCGGGTACTGTCGAGCAATTAAGATTCTTGCCGGGCCTCGTGACTTGATTAGGTTTTCTTTCTTCGTAAAATGTTTTTATCAAAATAATTTCATAATACACAATTAAGAAATTATATCTGTTACGATTGAAATCTAATAATAAAGAATTATATATGTCAAATTGATTTCAATTAATAAAGCCAGGATTTATATGATAAAAACTTATAATCTAATTTGACAATGAATTAAAAAAAATTAAAATCCAAAAGATTAAGATTCTATATTGGTATTGATGTCTTCGACTCCATAAAAGTAGAAAACCCAACCAATAAAATGCGAAAAAGTTAACTTAGACTCTGCAAAAAAGTTCACTTGAAGTCTAAGTTTAACTTAATTAATCGATCATGTTTTAAAATTATTTTTAAAAAATTATTAATTTAAATTTTATAAATTTTAAAATTATTAAAAATTTATATAACTATAAAACTTATAAAATTAGTTGATATTTAAAATTAGTTCAGATACGCCCAGATATCCATGTTGAAAAAGTCCCCACACGTCACACATCTTATACCAGATCAACGGTGATTAAAAATTTAAAACCCAGCTGTCCACCAACTCCCCTCCTACTCCTCCAATACAGCACACCAAAACAAGCAGCTTCCTCTCCCGTAGCAAGTCCATCGCTTGCGGGAAAGAAAAAGATTTTTGTCTTTCAACAACATAAAAACCGCGTGCTCTCATGGCTGCCGTTAATACCTCTCTCTCTCTCTCTCTCCATATCTATTGAAGCCATAAAAATCTTTCTTTGAACAACCCCGCAACTTCATTTCATACTTGTAGTTTGCTGCAAGTCTACAATGTGTAGAACCACGGACTTTCATGGGCTGCAATCAAGAACCCGAGAAAAGCACTTGAAGATTAAATCTTTTTACGTCCGGTTCACTGGTCCTAGACCCAATAACAAACCGGTACCCGAGTCACTCACTCTTGTTTATCTCCCTCGTGCTCATGATCCTGTCAGTGATGGGTCCAAGTTTCGACCCGAGACTAAAGCGTTCTTAGGTCTTCATAGGATTGTTAATGTGGATAAAAATGAAGGAGATGGAGAGGTTATGTTCGGGTCAAGAGAACGGGTTCGGGTCAACGAAGGGGTTCGGTTTGAGGTTTATTTAAGAGAAGAGAGGGTGCTGGAGGGGATTTTCAGAAGAGATGCTGACTTGGAAAGGTGGAAGTTGGAGTGTTGTGGCGGTGGAGGCGGTGATGACGCTAGGGTGGTGGAGGTTCGTGTGGCGGCGGAGGGACTGGTAGTCTTGGTTGAGAGGGTGGTGACGGGGAAAAGGAAGAGCAAAAGAGGCTGTGATAGGCTGGAGGTGATTCCAGAGGATAGAGAGGTCGTTTCGGATGAATCGGATGGTGGATGTTATTGTGGTTGTGACGGGAGGGGATTCTCGTACGGTGGAGATTTGGAAGAGGGGTGCGGGCGAGATTGTGCAGAGGTAGAGATGGAAATGGAGGTTGTCAGATGGGCTATTGATGTTGGGGTTTGGGTCATGTGTTTGGGTGTGGGTTACATGATTTCTAGAGCTTCTGCTAAAAGCTTCAGATTACTTTGAAGAGATTTGGATCTCTTGTGGTTTCTCCAATTTTTTCATGTTTTTCCAAACTTACGCAATTGGGAAAGCTAAACTGTAGGATTTTCCATAAACTGTGGCATTTATATGACATATAACCGGGATAGTTGTTTAGACTATCAAGTAAATAGGATTCGTAGTATCAGAATACTTGATACTTGATGACCGAGTTATTAAATTTTTATGTGCTTTCAAGTTTTGAGAATAAATATACAATTTGTAAGATTTTCAAAGTTGTAATGGCGAAAAGTTAATGATGGATTAATATTTGAATTTATTCTATATATTGTTTAGATTTTCTAATATGATTTAATTTATATTCTTTTTGTTTAGTAGGATAATGTATTTAGATAACTTTTTGTAATATGATTTATTATTGTATTTGATTTTATTGGGAAGATACTTGTATATAAATGGAAGTTACTGAAATATAGTATAAATCTTACTTTTGTTCCATTAAGTTGGAAGTTTTAGGAATATTAGCAGGCTTTTTGTAATGTGTTTTCTTTATTTATTACGTTTATTTTTCTAATACATGATGGTGTAAATATCAATTCAAATGCATTTTCAAGGAGATAATTCCGCTATTTATAGCTCTCTGTTTTTGGTATCAATTCTTCACTGCTCTGCCATGAACAGAAGCCAACCACCTTGCTTTATTATTTTTCTTTTCTTTTGTGGTATACCTCGTTAGTTCAAGCTCTCTGTTGCCTTCGGAGTCCGAATAGAATAAAGAAAAGGAGACAACCTTTTTCATTTTTTTCAAAAATTAACAAAAGGCCATTTTCATCTTTCACTTTGTTTTTTCTTCAGTGAAAGAACCGGATTCATTTCTTCTCTCCCCCCTCTTTTTGGTTCCTAGGAGTCCAGGACAGTAAAAGCAAGACGAGAACTCGGAGAAGACCTTTTACAAGTGTAAAAATATCCAACCTGTAGCCAGTTAGATCATAGAATATATCATTGTCAAATAATTAATAATAACAGAACCTGTGGTAACATTTAATTTTAATATATCTCGAGAAGTGAAGGTGATGATGATCAAGCAGCAGCCTAGACAATTCCATGAGTGAATCCAGTCCTCGAGACCCCACCACCACCACTTGCACGAGCTGGAAATTGTACGAGGATTCATTTTATAATTCACAACATGATATCCATCATCAACAACATTTTCAAAGTAAAAAACATCTTCGTCACCTACACCTCCTCTTTCAGCTCGTAAGATCGCAGCTTCTTTCTGGGATACCTATCATGGACACTGAGCTACATTTCGCTCGAGCCCGGATCCTGGAATTGAAAGCTGAACTTGAATATGAACGCAAGGCACGAAAGAAGTTGGAGACTATGAGTAAAAGACTGGCTAAAGAATTGGCTGAAGAAAGAAGAGGAAGGGAAGCACTTGAGAGAGTTTGTGAAGAGCTTGCTAGAGAAATCTCTTCTGATAAAGAGGAGATTGATCACATGAAAAGAGAAATGGGAGAGGAAAGAGAGATGATAAGAATGGCTGAGGTCTTAAGAGAAGAAAGAGTTCAAATGAAGCTTGCAGAGGCGAAAATGCTCTTTGAAGAGAAGTTGTTAGAATTGGTAGGAACAGCTACACAGGCAGAGCCTCACCAGAATTCAACTTCCAGAATGGAACAGAAGAGTCAAGAAGATAAAGAACCTGAAATCGCAACTCCTTTAAAGACTACAGCTATTTTGTCGGGCAAGTTAAACAGGTTAGTTTTGGGTGAGAAATCCTGTTATGACAACAGTGAATCGACAAGGGCGATCTTGAGTGAAAAGTCATCTTTCAATGATAACACTAGTAGCATTTCATCAATGGTAATTCAGAGAAGTAGAGCATCACCAGAACCTGAGAATCCTCACATCAAGAGAGGGATGAAGGGGTTTGTCGAATTCCCTAGAGTGGTTCGAGCAATGGGGTCCAAAAACAAGCATCGGGGCACAAAGTTCGAGTGTCAAAAGGCACAGCCAAGGATTCTATTGAAACAAAAAAGCCCCGTCAGATCCAATAATCTTATTGTTTCGTAACTAGTTATTTTCACCTCCCTTTGTGTTTGCTTAGTTCTTTGTGCTCTCTTAATCTGCAATCACTATCAATTGTCTTCTTGATTTTTGTTTTGTCAAATGAGTTGTGTTTTCTGGGCTTGTTAGTGTCGACAGAGTGTGAGTATTGATGATGTGTATATGAGCTCTACTTGAAATATTAAAGGCCATGAAATTAGAAAAGGGTTGCTTTGGATCTGTCCAAGCCTCTCTAAAGGGGCTGGCTCATCTTTTATTTTATGAAGGCATCTTTATCAATGTGCACTGTTGCACATGCTTGACTTTTAATGCAAACAGTTGATATTGACATGAATAAAAAGGAGTAAGATCCTTTTGGAAGATCATGGGAAGGGGGGATGCTTTCAGCTAGCTTTGACATTTGTCAAGTATTAGAAAACAAACCAACCCGGGAGGGATTTGAGATCAACTATGAAAAAATATACGAAAATTTAGCACCAAATTGAACTTAAAGCCTATCATTCAAGCTATAACACATGTTATTACCTTCTTCTCCGTTGCTCGGACTTTCATCAGCGCTTCGTACCCATGTCGACATGACATGGGTATGGGTATGGGTATGGGTATGGAATACGTGTCTGACAGCACGCCAAAACTACGGACACGGCTGTGACAGAAATCAGGAGAGAGAGAAAAAAAGAAACTGTTGATCGCGCCAAGAACAAATGGGAAGAAGAAGACGAAGCTGTTTATTACCTCTATTTCATTTGATAACGTGAAAATGATCGTTTTTTTTTTATACAATGAGAATAGTTATTTTTTAAAAATTTTATTTTTAAATAATATTTTTTATCTTTTATAATATAAATACATTAAAAATAATTTAGAAATATAAAAAAATTAAAATTTTACAAAAATATTTTCTAATGTGGGCATATATTACCTGAAAGGATGAAATATATAAATATCCAGCCTCTTTTTACAGAGGCTCGGTTTTAAAAGATATAATTTGGCCCTTAATATTCAAGCTATTTTGATCCTGTTAAATTGAAATTATATTTAGTCTTAAAGCATGGTTTTGGACTGGGCCATGTAAATTATTCAACCCAGGTATGTGTAAATGTATTAAATTTGCGCATACAAATATATATTAAATTGAAGGACTTCCACACCCGAGTCCGAAATTCAGACACTTTTTAGCCGTGTTACGGCGGTGTCTTTATAATTTAGCGAGTTCGACATCTGCATCCATACCCGTGTCTGACACTCACACCCAAGTGGTCTGAGCAACATAGCCTTCATCTATATTGCATGATTGTGTTATTGGTGGGGTTTTTTTTTGAGTGACCATCAATGATTCTTGTTAATTTTTTTTCACACTTCTGCATACTTCCAGTGCTTTTATCTTCTTTAGATTCCATCCCTGATAGCATAGATTAATTTATGCTGTATGATCACAGGAAGAGGTTCCTGGAAAGGTAGAAGAAAGTGAACACTCTCTAATGCCTATTATGCTGATGCACACAGCTTGTGGACTAGAACTGCATCCCTGAAGAACACAGTTCTGGTGCTAGTGAAGAAAACATCGTGTATGAACATGATTTTGGAGAAACTGATGCGGGTAATAGCGACTATTATAATGATATGTATTTCGAAAATGAAGAGGATGATTTTAGCTACGCTGAGGATTATGACCGAGGCATGCCAACGCAGATTTTTGTTTTTTCCCTGTATTGTAAGATTTTGTCATATTCATTAATGGTCAGTTTACACTGGCCACCATTAGTCCTTTTGATTCCTTTAACCTCCATTATGATCATTTCTACGCCATCTTTATATCATTTTGGATATTAATATTGCCCCTTTTCTATTTCTTGAAGATGAAGCAATGCTAAAAAATGATAGTGAATGCACAGGGTTATGAAGTGAAGTTAGGTCCCAAGCACTCGACTGAGGTCACATATGGTGATAAGGCTAGTGGGAATGTCACTGCTATTTTATATAGCTCGATGCACCGAACAACAGTGGACTTGGTTTTCGTGGATGCTCTCGTCATCTTAAGCAATATTGCTTTCACGCATCATCTCCTTCTTCTTCTTCTTCTTTGTGTGTGTGTGTGAAGATGACAAACTCACATGCCCTTTGTGTATAGGTAAAATACACTTAGAATATGTGTATAGTCAGCTCGATACGACTATGAATTGAAACAAGATTTATGAGTATGATTGATGGTCACAAGGATCGAGGAAGAGGGACTTTTGTGTATTATGAGAGGTGAGATTTGACCATGATCACATAAATTCACATAACTCTTATCCATGATTGAGAATCATTGAATACCCAAAATACATAGCATTAAAACTAAATATTTTGTCAGAGAGCAAGAACTTCGAAAATAATTAAAGCAGATATATAATATATATTCTTCAATATAAATGGAAAAGGTCAGATTACAAGATTCAATAGGCTCGAATCATAGGTTAGCATAAGGAAAAGTCTGCCATAAAGACGCTTAATAAAGCTTCTTAGGTCTAGACTAGAGATGATGGATGATTCTATGAAATTTGAAATAAATCAGGACGAGATCGAGGAATATTTAAGAAGAACTAGCATGTGTCGTCTGGCAAAGAACATGGTGGATGTTGTAACCTAATTTTGGATAGCGACAGCGAATATGGGGTTAGAGGAGGTAATAGGCGCCTATTGGCAAGGCCCCAGCAAATTATTACTCGTCGAAAATTAGTGCAGTCTTCATATTGTACGGTTTGAGTTTAGAAAGTCTAAGCAGCCAAATTAGAGTATTTCAAAATGCTTTATTTCATGGACAAATAAGGTGGCAAATATCTTTCAGTGCTAGCCTTTTAAAGAAACTACATGGAAATTTGATTTGATATGATTTAGATGGAAAGTTAAAAAAAATAATATGGGTGATCTATAAAAATATAGATTGGTAGAGAAAAAATCAAAATAATATTTTAATAAAATATATATTAAAATAACATGTTATATTAATTTTATTAATTTGGTTTAATCTAACAAATCCACTACTCAGATCATTAGATCATGATAATCCTATAAAAATTTATTAAATTTAATTTTTAATTAATTTAATATTAAATGATAAAATTAAAAATAAATTTAATTAAAAAATAAATCAAATTAATTTGGATTAAACCATTGAACTTGAGTTATAAAATCAAGATAACTTAGAGAAAAAAATTAAAAAATATGAAACTTAATTCTCAATCAATACAATATTTAAGAATGAAATTTAAAAAAAATAAAAAAAGAACACAAAAAACCATATGAGTCAATAAAAATCAACTAATCAAACTCATGACCTGGGTTCTGAAATCATAATAACCTTATAAAACATAAATAAAATTAATTATAAAGTTTAATTCTTAACTAACTAAATATTAAAAGATGAATTAGAAAAAAAATCCAACTAAAAAAACCCCAAATCAACCGACACCTACGACTTCGGGTCATAAAATTGTAATAATCCAATAAAAAATAAATAAATTATAAATTATAAAATTAAATTCTCAATTAATTCAATATTGAAAGATTAAATAGAAAAAAATAACAAATAAAAAAGGACAAAAAGTGATTATAGTCTATTTGGGTTAATTTGTCAAACTTAGGTTGGAAAACGAGAATAACTCGGGTTAATTTGTCAAACTTAGGTTGGAAAATGAGAATAACTCTATAGAAAACAAATAAAAAATTATAAAATTTAATTTTCAATTAACCTAATATTAAAAAAATAAATTATAAATAAAATTATAAAAATTAATTTTTAATTAACTTAATATTAAAGGATGAGATTGAAAAAAACTTAACTAAAAAAAAAATCAACTTACTTAACCTGTGATTTAACTATAATAACCTATAAAAATAAATTAAAATATTATAATAATTAATTTTTATTTAATTTAATATTAAAAAATTAAATTTAATAAATAAATAATAACTCAAATCAACTTAATTTATTCACGTGTCAAGATCTTTCGGTCAAAGTTCCCTTCCGTGTTTGTAGACTAATTTCTGCCCAAACATAAAATAATAAATACGGTATTTTCCCAAGTCTTTTTCGAGCTTTATTTAAAAGTTTTTATTTCTCGATCGAGTAATGAAAGCCCAACAATCAATGACTTACTTTGCAAGCTTTCACATAAAGATACTATTTCACATTCAGTATATTTGACTAACATACTAAATGTCCACATCTTTGACATTCGCTCCTTTTGCTGTTTCTAGTGAATAGACAAATTATATTCATATTATGTTTATAATTTTATAATTATTTTTTTATAATTTTATATTTTAATATTAGATTAATTAAAAATTAAATTTTTTATTTTTTATTTAATTTATACCACTTATAACTCTGATGGCAAGTTTGCGTGTTAGTAAAATTAAGTTTTTAATTTTATTTTTTAATATTAAAATTAAATTTTATAATTTTTTTATTTAAAAAAATACTTGTATTTAATAATTTATTTTTTTTATTTTATTTTTATTTATTTTACGAAGGAAGAAACTCCATCAGTGTAGATGCTATAAAGGTTTGCAGCCAAAGAGCCTAAAAAAGTTGAATTTAAGCCCCGGCAGAGGAGTGAGATAAATCCTCATGAATTTTCTTGTCTTTGGCTGGCTTTGAATATTTGATTTCAATCAAATTAAAAAGCTGAGTTTTTTTCAAGTATGCAACAGAAGTTACGAGGATTCAGAAACACTCAGTAAATAAATGAATGAATGAAATGGACAGAATTTTGCAGTTCCTTGACTTTTCAAGATTGAACTTCAAATATCATGCCGAATAGAAAGAAAGAAACCTCACCAGCTAAAAAGTCCTCTTCACTCTCCCTCTGTATTTATAAACAAGCTTTTATTTTACTTTGTATAGGTCTGAAGGGAAGCATTCTGTTTCTCAGTGTGAGGGAGAAGATGGTATTGAGGGTGAAGTTGCTCTCTATTCTTCAGCACTTGCTTACTACTTTTGCCTTCTTCCCTTCATCGTTCTTCTTTCAACCTTTCACCTGTCCAGTGCTCAAAACGCCACTACTGATCCATCTGAAGGTATCTCTCCCTGATCTCTCGAATTCTACAGTACGAGTATGAATCCTCTTGAGTTACAAACGGTACCAAAATAATCCATGTACATCGATTTTTCTTGCATCTTAATTTGTTTTTCTCTTACTTTGAAATCTTTGCGTGTACATGGCATCGTTAGCTTTAGCTATGAGATTTCTTATTTTATCACCAGGAATTTAGGCTCACACAAAGGGATGCAAAGTCAGAATAAAAAAGAATAGCCATTTTGATATCTACAGATTGGAGATGTATAAAAAAAGCTCTTAGCTTCAAATGATTTTACCAATTAAAATGTTTTTTTTTATCTTGTTTGTAGAATATATATATATATATATATATATATATATATATATGGCTGTACGACATGAAAAACCAGACTGAAAGTCTTGCTTTTCTTTCTGGGTTTGTTTTTCGTTCATATTTATGTTGATCGGAATTGCTTTTTTCAGCAGAAGAAGAAAACTAAAGAAGCTACCTGTGTATTTAATGATGTTTTCGTTAAGTAGCTAAGACCTTAAGATCACAAGTTGTTAGCCACAGAATAATGTGATCTTTTTCACCAATGCTCGTACCGATGGCTAAGCTTCCTGATATTTTATTGGAATGATAGCAATCTGAAAGAGATAAGTGGATGCGTGTGGTCTGTAAAGGGTCGCGGCACTCAAGCAATGCCCATGTTGTTAAAAAAGTGACTTTACTTTTAAAATCTTATAATTTTTATTTATCAAATCAGATTAAAAATTAAAAATTAATAAATTTAAAATCAGATTAAAATTTAAAAATTAATAAATTTCGTTAAATTTATTCAAACTCGATAAAATCAATAAAATTAAATTATTTTTATGAGTTTGAAAAAAATATAAAATTATACATTTTGATAACCAAAAACTTAATTTTTACTATAATTATTATAATTTTTTTAACTATATAAGTTATTTTTGGATTTCATTTCTGTAAAATTAAAGCATCTATTCATCCTTTATAATTTTTAATGTAAATTATTAACATATTAATTGATATATTACTTTATTTTAATTAGCAAATATATAAAATAAAAGTTATAAATTGACATGCTTGATCTTTGAAGTAATTAATGTTAAATAGTTTATCAAAATTTAAAAAGACTTATTACATTTAAATAACAAAGTAAGTGGGTGAATTGATCTGAAAAATAGAGGAAAAATATAAATAAAATAAAAATATTTGAATTTTTTTATTATTTTTTTTTTTATTATTATTATTATTATTATGTTATATTGTTAATTACTACTTGATTGAAATTATTAATATATAATTAGTTAAAATATTTTATTTATAATTCAAGTTTATATTATATATTTTATATTATGTCAAAAAAAAATATTTTTCATAACCTTGATGCCCACTATATATTTATTTTTTTTTAGATTAACGTGGGTGTCCGGATCAGCTTGCGCGCACTACGACTAATCCCACTGGCCCTGAAGTTAACGACCATGTAAGCCTCCAGTGACCATCATATGAGTAACCAAGCATTCAAACCTGAAACCACAAAGAAAATAATTTTTTTAATCCCAAATCTTTATTACTTGACTACCAACTAGATGCTATTATATTTTTAGTCGGCATTCATATGAGCAACCAAGCACTCGAACCTGAAACCATAAAAGGAATAAACCATTTAATCTCAAATCCTTACCGCTTGATCACCACCTAGATGATATTATATTTTTAGTGGGCACGCATATGGTTATTCGATTACATTTCCTAGACTGTTACGTCGTACCTTGAAATCACTTTCTTAAAAACATATGTAAATGAGTGGTATGAGTTTTTCAAAGATTCTCTTTTAGATAACATAAGAAGAAGTGAAGTGTAGATTTAATATGGTGTCCCTGCCCATATCTCCGTAGTGGATTGCAGAACCTTTTCATTTCAAAAATTACTGAAGAAAAGGGTATCATAGAGTGGATTTTTTACTAGCCATGACTATGAACATGAACATCACTATTCACTAATATGTTGTTAATTATAAAGTTTTAGTTAATCAGACGATGGATTTTAGCTGACTGATATCCTAATTATATACATAAAAAAAAAATATTTTAGGAAAAAAGAAGAACATGGGCAACTTCTTACTGTGGGTTGAAAAGCTATGGTATTCCTGGCTCAATTTTTTGTAGGCCATAAGAGCAGTGGTATGGTATTATATCCAGTCCAGTATCTGGCTAAGATTCAGTTTTACAGTCTATTTATTTTTACTTTCCAAAAGCATTTTAAAAATTAATAATGTTAAAAATAAATTAAAAAAACTTTAAAAAGAACTTTAAAATATAATTTCAACTAAAATATACTATTTTAAGGCAATTTGATTTGGAAGTCTACCTATAATCACCATAGAGTGAAAATGATTTCTCCATCAAATGAGCATGTGTAAGCATCTTAATGAGGATAAGAATTAGCACTGCTTATAAAAGTTGTTTTGTGATGGTGAGATGGTGAGTGCATTGAACTCGCTATTTGAACAATGGGACACACAAGCTGTGGGGTTATGGAACTTGAGTGGAGAGCCATGCAGCGGATCTGCCATTGAGCAAACTGATTTTGAAGACCCTGACAACAACCCTGCCATCAAATGTGAATGTACTCAGACTACATGCCACATTACCCAACTGTATGTCTCTCTTTCTCGTTTCTTTTATCTTCTAATTTCGACTTTTAGCATGACACTACAAAAAATCCACGGGTTGTTTTCCTATATTTTAATCTGCATTTAACTCTCAAGCTGTTTTCAGGAGAGTTTATGCTTTGAACAAAAGAGGGGTGATTCCAGAAGTACTAACAGCTTTCAAGTATCTTACCTTTCTGTAAGGAAACACGCCCAAGTTATAAATTTTTTGTTGAAAGATTCAAGGCTTCTTTCTAGCTCACATTGTTGATGGAATTTTGTAGAAAAATTGATCAAAATTACTTCTCTGGTCCATTGCCTGCGTTCATTGGAAATTTATCAGCATTGAAGGGTTTGTAAGTAAAGAAGTACTTCCTGTCAGAACATTTTGTTACGTTTGAAAATTTCTGTTACCAGAAAATTTTAGTATGGCGTCTCAGTGACCTTTCTTTGTTTATGTGACCAGGTCAATTGCCCACAATGCATTTTCTGGGACCATTCCTAAGGAGCTTGGCAATCTTAAGGAGCTAACTTTGCTGTAAGATTGGCCTTCTTTTGAATTAAATTTTACTTTGTTAAAGATATCTTCCATAAACATCCTCATTCTGGCACTCTTTCAGTTATGGACAGATTATAAGATTGAAGTATTATACAACTTTTATGCAAATAGGGAAAGCTTGTTCGGATGATATCTTCTGAAAAATGCCCTATATGTTTGCATTTTCAACAGGTCTTTTGGTGTAAATAATTTCTCAGGCACACTTCCCCCAGAACTGGGTAATCTTGTCAATCTTGAGGAACTGTAAGTTGTAGCAACATGTTCCCTCTAATGTAAACAATCTCCGCTCTGTAAGGATTTGTACCACATGTTGTTAACAAGATTATGACATATATGTGTGTATTGTAGCTATACTAATAGTTGTGGATTGGGTGGTGAAATTCCCTCAACATTTGCCAACCTTCAAAGATTGAGAGTCTTGTAAGGAAATCACATTCTATAAGTTTACTGCAGTTTGTTCCTCTTAAAATCCAAGGTTACTTTACCCCAGCATGGCTTACCTTGGCTTGTGTATGTTCAGGTGGGCATCGGATGATTCTTTCACAGGCAACATACCTGACTTCATAGGCAATTGGACAGGGCTTACATCATTGTAAATCATAGAATCTTCTGATTTTTCATTTGTTAGATATGTTTACAGCTACAGAGAAGAATGATTTGTTTGATTGGTTTATGGAATGCTTCTCCAGGAGATTTCAAGGGAATTCTTTCGAAGGTCCTATACCACTCAGTTTTTCCAACTTGACCTCATTGGACTCTCTGTGAGTTTGTTTATTTATATATGTAATTATCTCTGTGTCATTCATATGTTTAGCCGCTTTCAAAAGAAAACTAGTTTCAGTAATAAATGCACATAACTATACAGGAGAATCAGCGATTTAAGCAACGTGAGCTCTACCCTTAATTTTATCAAGAACTTGAAGAACTTGACCGACTTGTAAGTAGTTGATTAGTCTATCCATTCTTTTTATATGCATATGAATTTGCACTAGCTACTTGATTTTTCTCTTTGAAGGAATCTGAGGAATGCATTGATCAATGGTAGTATTCCATCTGATATTGGAGAGCTCCAAACTTTAAATAGACTGTAAGATCTTAATACATTCAGCTTGAAACGCCAAAGCCATCCATGAAATCTAATTATGCCTGTATGTTTCTTTAGTGATTTTTTCATCAATTTTTTCAGGGATTTAAGCTTTAACAACTTAACAGGCCAAGTTCCAAGTGCTTTGTTCAGGATGAGTTCTCTTGAATACTTGTAAATATCACTTAACCTTACAATAGTAGTGTTTTGATCAATTTCTTTATCTTTTTTTTTAGTAAGGAGACTCTTAGTGAAATCTTCACCTTGTTATTTTCTCTTCCATACTATTGTAATGGCCAGGTTTCTTGGAAACAATAGTCTATCTGGAACCCTCCCTGAGCAGAAGAGTGATACACTTCAGACAATGTAAGTCCTCGTATGTTTACAGCTACAGAGAAGAATGATTTGTAAATCAAAGAATATTGTAAATTGAATCTGTTGGCACTGCCCAAGCAGCGATTACATAACAGCTTCTGAAGTAGGTGTTATATCGTATCATGCTTCCATTTTCTTCTTTGGACTATACTCTGAAGCCATCATTATTTCCTTCTTTTCATATCTGAATTTAGTCAGAGTCTCATCTTATTCCAGCTCATTTTTTATCATGTGCTTACTAACCCCCTTTGATATATTTTTGTATGCAGAGATTTATCTTACAATTATCTGTCAGGAACTTTTCCTTCATGGGTAGCCTCAAATGTACAATTGTATGTGTTCCCGATCAGGGCACTTTCTTCATCCATTATTATTCAGAGTTCATCACTAAATTAATATTCTTAAACACCAAATAAATTACTACCTCTTAAGATGCAATGTCGCTGTATTCTGTCATCATGAATCTTTACTAAGTTTTACCGGTAATCTTTGTGGAACTATGCAGGAATTTAGTGGCCAACAACTTCACTTTTGACAACTCAAATATAAGGTGAAGTGACATTTCCTTTCAGGGCCGTTGTAATGAATAGTGTGCACAGTAAGCAAAACTGGTGCAATACATTACCTGTATTTGGAACCAGTTCTTTCCTCCTCTTTTTCTTTCTTATTTTCCAATTGTGATAAGCAATAAGAGTTGTTTTCTTATGTAGTGTTCTGCCTGGATTTAACTGTCTACAGAGAAATTTCCCATGCAATCGGGATACTCCACGCTGTACGCTTCTTCATCCAGTAATTTAGTTCCAAATATAACTTTTCACTGTCTGATTCAATATGAAATGCGCCTTCCTAGACCCTTCCGGTAATCATCCTAGTACTGTACAGCATATGTCTAGGCTTCGAGGACTTGGTTACATGTATAGGTGAAAATGGCTTCATGCGTTCATCAATGTGGTAGAGAGTAACTGATTTCACTTCCTTTCTTTTTATCTGTTGTAGATGCAAATTTCTCAATCAAGTGTGGTGGTCCAGAGATGAGAACCGCTGATGGCACAGTTTATGAAGCTGAAAACTCATCTCTCAGTGCAGCATCATTCAGTGTAACTAGTACCGAAAAATGGGCGGTGAGCAATGTGGGCTTGTTTTCTGATAGACGAAGTCCTGATTATGTTGAAAATACCTTGACACAAGTTCTCAGCACTAATACCCCAGAGCTCTATCAGACTTCAAGGATATCTCCTGGTTCACTTAGGTGCTTCGGCCTGGGTCTAGAGAATGGGCCTTATACTGTACATTTGTTATTTGCCGAAACTGCATTTGCGGATCGAAGCTCACAAACTTGGGAGAGTTTAGGACGGCGCGTTTTTGATATCTATATTCAGGTAGAAAATGTTTGAAACCAAATTCATACAGTACAGAACTTCTGTAATTGTAATTCCATTCTCTATGCGTTCATGTGTTTTATAGGGAAGTCGCCAATCGAAAGACTTTGACATATCAAAGGAGGCAGGTGGGGTTGAGAGATCAATTACAAGGACTTTTAATGTTACTGTATCTGAAAGTCATCTGGAAATTCATTTGTTTTGGGCTGGTAAGGGGACCTGCTGTACCCCTGTACAAGGCTACTATGGACCAATCATCTCGGCCCTCAATGTTGTTCCAGGTATAACATGTGATAACTCACCAATCGAACTTAGCATGTCCATGTTTTCCTTCTCTGGTTCTTACTGCTGTCTGTAACCGTATTTACTGCACAGGTTTTACCCCAACTGTTAGTGGGATACCACCCAGTACTCGGAAAGAGAAGAGCAGGACCGGGATGGTTGTTGGTATTTCAGTTTCTGCTGGAGTTGTGTGCCTGACCCTGATATTTGCAGTTGTTTACATCATGAGGAAAAAAGACAGTGAAGATGAGGAAGGTAAGATCATCACAATAATGATACAACTTGTACTCGTTATCGTTTATCCGATCCAAGCCTTGTTGATTCCAATATTGACTGCAGCTCTCCTCGAGCCCTCGTCTTTCTGATATGAGTGAAGAAGGACTTGATCTTGATATGCTGACAAGGGCCTTCAAATTTTCCTTGATTTTCTTGTAGCAACCTAAAATGATTTTATGCCTCGAATCTGGGATGTAATTTCCTTAGAGTAGGTCAACTGTACTTGAATGATTCACCATTTCCTGCATAGAAATTTATATGTTAGATAAAGAAAGGTATCCTAAGTAATCACTTCAATTTTTCTACCTGAATATGCAGTGTTTCCTGGGATGGGCTCTAGACCAAACACTTTTAGTTATGCCCAGTTGAGAGCGGCCACAGATGACTTCAGTCCTTCAAATATGCTTGGGGAAGGGGGATTTGGAGCTGTATACAAGGTAAGAAACGCAAGATGACTGCTCTAAATTTTATTTAAAATAAATGACAAGCTTGTGATTCAAGATTTTTTAGTTTACCTTGCAAGAGGTATGCTTTATGTTAATAAATTCTAGGACCTTTCAGGGTTTGCTTTCTGATGCGAGGGCAGTGGTTGTAAAGCAACTTTCAGTTGCATCTAACCAGGGCATGAGTCAATTTATAACTGAGATCGCCACCATATCGGCAGTTCAACATTGTAATCTTGTGAAACTGTACGGATGCTGCATCGAAGGGACTAGACGCCTCCTGGTTTATGAATACCTTGAAAACAAAAGCCTTGATAAGAATCTTTTTGGTATGAAGATGCCCAAAATACTTTGCTTACTCCCTTAAGTAACCATAGAAACTTAATTCTTTATACCCATCCAGATGATCAAAATACATAGACACAAGTTACTTTTGGTGGCTGGAGTACATGAAAAAAAAGGGCATCATGGATGGCCAAATAACTGTACTTCAATAAGATATATTATATGTTCAGATTTCAAACTCCATTTTGTTTATGGAATAGATTATGTACTAAAGCACGCATCTACTTATTATGCAGGAAAAGATGGAATGCATCTTGATTGGCCTACCCGCTTCAATATATGCCTGGGAACCGCTAGAGGGTTAGCTTACCTCCATGAGGAATCAAGTCCGAGGATTATACATAGAGATGTCAAGGCAAGTAACATTTTGCTTGATGCAGAACTCTGCCCCAAAATATCAGATTTTGGATTGGCAAAACTATACGACGACAAGAAAACTCACATCAGCACTCGAGTTGCAGGAACCATGTAAGATCTCCTTCAACCTTTTCCCCGGAGCATTCGTAATTTGCTGACTATGAACTGTGCTATAGTCTATACCACAGTGCAGGATATAGAAGCCATACGTAAAAACCAAAGGAGATTATTTGTATGTATTCCCAATAAACCTTTTCACCAAGCACATTAATTTTCTTATAGTGGCTATTTGGCACCGGAGTATGCAATGCGTGGACATCTGACTGAGAAGGCTGATGTTTTTGGTTTTGGTGTGGTTGCTTTGGAGATCTTAAGTGGGAGAGCAAATTCTGACTATAGCTTGGATGATGAAAGGGTCTATCTTCTTGAATGGGTAAAGAAAACAACACCCCTTTTTTTTGGCCGGCGAATCTTTCTTAACAAATTTATTCCTTCTCATTGTGAATTGATCGTATAATATTTCCAGGCATGGACTCTGTACGAAAGTAGACAAAGTTTGCTACTGATGGATCCAAGTGTAACAGAATTTGATGAAAATGAAGCTCTTCGAGTTATAGGAGTAGCTCTCTTGTGCACTCAAGCTTCACCAGCAATGAGGCCGACAATGTCAAGAGTTGTGGCAATGTTTACGGGGGATATCGAAGTGAGCACTGTTACATCAAAGCCAAGCTACTTGACTGATATGGATTTTAAGGATATAACTGGCAGCTTCTCGACTGAAAACACTCCAGCATTCCCTTCAACTGATGATAGCAAGAGCAAGAATAAAAGCCAGCATCACAATTCAATTGATCTTAGTCCAGGAGGTGATCAAATACACTCTCCACTAAATATCACTGAACCAAGGCTGAGTGACCTCATTGGGGATGGAAGGTAAGGGGTTAATTATTGCTACAGAGCTGCATGGTTTGCAGCCAAATAGAGTATATATAGCACTTTATGCCTTTTTTTTCTAGCCAGTTGTATGATTAGTTGTAGACATGAAAAGCTTTAAACACTAACATTTGTACAAAAAATGTACCAAGGAATCTGTGGCACTATATATGTGAAAATAATATTGTCACCAGAAAATGAAAAAAAAAAGAAAAAGATATCTTCCTGTCATAGCTCTTGCCAAGCACTCACACTTGTGAAAGAACATTATATGCCTACTATAAACAAAGTTTCAAGCAAACAATACCTAAAGTCTTCCTCCATGATTAAAATGTGCTTGCGAAGAACGCTTAATACTACTCCTCCATGATTAACAACAAGTCTTCCTCCTGCATTCATGGAATGTACAACATTGGACGGTGGCTTCTAGAGTGCCTTTGTTATGAAGGCTCGCCTTAGAATACCATTGGCTCTCTATAGATGACACGACACAAGTATTTCCTAAATTATCTTTATATTCTATTACTTTATTGCCTCCGAGGGAAAAAAAAAAACATTAAAAGTATTCATAAACAAGGTAATATTCTAGTTTTTTAAAAAAAATTGTTAGAAAAATAAAATTTTATATTTTATTTTTAAATACAATATTTTTATTTATCTAGAATTTGTACTTAGTAATACTCCAATTTTTAAATTTATATTAAGTTTGAAAAACATATTTTAAATATTTTCATAGTTTTCTTTTACAAGTTTTCATTATTATTTATATGAAAGAAAGCATGAATAATAATTATATATAACCACTTTTAGCAATGTAAAAGATTAAAATTATTTTTTACATTTTCATATTTAGTTGGTGTCATAAATTTAATTTTTATTATAAATTAAATGTAAATATTTTTAAGTTAATAATATATTTTTTATGATAATTTTTAATTTAAATGAAATTATAGTAATATTCCATAATTAAATTATTGGAAATATAAAATATTAAGATGACGATGGATCATCTCATAAGGTTAAAAGGAAGTATGGAAACTAAATTAGTAAGATCTGAACCTTTTTATTTCATCTTTTATAGCTGTATTGATTAATTGTAATCGGTAGTTGAACTTGATAATTTATTTTAATAATTTTTTATTAGGTTAACATGTTGTAAAAAAAATTGATATTGTATTAATACTTGATTTTATTTAAAAAAAATTAGTTTTTTACTAAAATAAAAAAAAACCAAAATTGAAAGTAAAGGAAAAATAAAACCTTTTTTAACTCGGCATTGCTCGTTTAAAGCTTTCTGGGGGAAATGCATTGAGGTTTTTCTCAATTTCTATTTTTAACTTTTTAGTTTGGAAATTATGCGTTTTGATCTAAATTTTTATTTTATTAACATTTAAATCTCTAGTTTTAAAAAAATCATCAAAAAACAGAAAAGTGAAGAGAATCATTAGATGTCTATATTTTAAAAATAAAAAAGAAATATTCTATGCGTCAATGAATTTTATTCAATAAAATGAGTTCTATTGAAATATTTTTTACCCTTCATCTGGCTATTCAAAATAAATTTGAGTTGAGAAAAAAAATTAATTTAATTTTATATTTTTAAATCAATTTATATGAGTTTTGAATTAAAAATTTAGTAAAGTTTCAAGAATATCTTAAGAATGTTCCAAAACTTGTAGCCTGATATTTCAATCATGGAAGATTATGAAAAATATTGTATACGATGACATGCCACCCGCCTTTGTCATCCAATATATATATATATAGTGAGGCATGCTTGGCTTTCTAGGTAGAGGCTAGATGTGTGGGACTGATCTCTTTTATTTTTTGTTTTTTGTTCTAATTTTGATTATTTAAAAAATTAATTAATAATCTTCTTTTTATATATGTTTTACTCTGCATTAATTTTTTTATTTTCATTTAAATTAATATTCTCTCTTTTATTTTTTTAAATTATTTTTTTACTTTTTCATACAAATAAAAAAATATTTTTTTCTTGAAGAAAAGATACCTCTAAGATAAAAAAAAAAAAAAACATATAAATTAAAAGGAAAAGTTGAGGTTAAATATTTTTAATACTTATATGTTTTTTCTTTGATGAAAAAGATTGGCTTTTATTTTAGTATTTAATTAACATTAATAACTCTTTTTCGGTTTATTAATTCATATATTTTTAAGTTTATTTCATTAAATGTAAACAACATTTTTATGTTTTCCAATTAAAAAAATTATTATACAATAAAACAAATGAAATAGTTATATTAAAAATTAATTTGAGATCCTATCAGCAGTATAGCGTTAACAATTGTTTTTCATATTTATCAATATAAATAATTCTCAATTTATATTTATTAAATGTATGCATGATGTTTTCATTTCATAATTATTACTTTTTAAATATAAAAACACATTAACATCTATATATTTATTTTTTATTTAAAAAATATTTAACCAACCTGTAGCGAAATGTCAAAAGAATGCCTAATGAAGTTAAGCCTATATTAGCTTATTTACTTCGCGGATGTATAGGACAATAGTAAAGATTTTTTTTCAAATTATTTTTCATTTTAAAATATATTAAAATATTATTTAAAATTTATTTTTAATTTTAGTTCATCAAAACAATATAAAACTCTGATTCAATGGCAACGTCTTTGTCGTGCCCATGGAAATTTGTCCATTTTAATTGTTTTAACACAAAAGCTAAAATTCCAAGACAAGACAGCTCAACATCCTACATAATTTATAATAATTAATTCTGAGCTTTTAATAATCCATCCATGAGAGTGTACACATGGAGCATGATGTTGGCCCACCGAAAAAAAACTAACCGTTAGAAGCTTGAACGTTAAGCCTACCGTTAGAAACCACATTCTTTAAAATCCCCTATCCGAAGCCTCCAGTTCATTCATGAGACCAACAAAGAAAAGGAGGAAAACCTTCCTGCAGTGTCTCTCTTCCCTCTCATCTAGTGCATAAACCTGCTTCGACTCTCCTCTCTCTCTCTAAACAGCCTTGAAGGGAATATTGGAAAATGGGTATGGTAGTGGTGATCTCTTTGCCTTTGATAATCTTCTGCTTACTTCTTGGTTTTGGATGCTACTACTTGGGGAGATACAAAGGAAGACAAGATGTCCGTACAAATGCTCAAGTTTTTGGGGTACCTATTCCACCACCTGGTACTGCTAGTAAACCACCTCCTCCAACTCATTCCAAGCCAGGAAACTTGGAGAATGTTTAGACTTTTTTCGCTTTCCCTTTATTGCTTTACTTTGCACTTTCTTGTATGGTGTGTAGAGAGTGATTTTTTTATGCGGTTGAGATGTGTGGTGTGGTTGTTGAGCATTATTTGTCCATGAATTTTGAGGTAATGAATTGAGCTGTAATATATGGGTTGGCGATTGTATATTGGTTGTCATATGAATGAAGCCGATAAAGATTTGTATTTTTACTTTTTGGTTGATTTATTTCTTCTGGAATGCAATTTGTTAGTCTCAGCTCATTTTGTTCCACAAAGTGCTTGGCATCTTTCCAAATGATGCCTCCATCAAGAGAAGAGAAAAAAGACAGCTTTCCTTTCCTGCTAGCGGGGGAGATTGAGAAGAAGGGGCCCCCATAGGGAAAACAAGACATCTTAAAATAACTAGGAAAAGGAAATTATGCTATTATACAAAAGAATTGACTACAAGAGTCAGTCCTGTGTGCTCTGAAACTTATCGCTAAATCTGAGGAATCTTCATGTAAGCTCCTATAACAGTGTAATTGAATCAGTCACTTCAGGTTCTTTGAGCCTCTATTTTCCTTTTTTCCCAAAAAAAAAAAGATTTTGGAGATGCCTAAAGCTTACTCTCAAACTCTATGTTTACACAGTAGTAATATCCAGGGTGTAATTCTGGACGTGAAGAATAAACCCTTCCGCAATCCTTTCCAGAAACCATGTCAAGATTACCCTTCTCAGAACCTTTCCTGCTAGCGGGGGAGATTGAGAAGAAGGGGCCCCCATAGGGACATCTTAAAATAACTAGGAAAAGAAAATTATGCTATTATACAAAAGAATTGACTACAAGAGTCAGTCCTGTGTGCTCTGAAACTTATCGCTAAATCTGAGGAATCTTCATGTAAGCTCCTATAACAGTGTAATTGAATCAGTCACTTCAGGTTCTTTGAGCCTCTATTTTCTTTTTTTCCAAAAAACATCTGAGGAATCTTCATGTAAGCTCCTATAACAGTGTAATTGAATCAGTCACTTCAGGTTCTTTGAGCCTCTATTTTCCTTTTTTCCCAAAAACAAAAAAAAGATTTTGGAGATGCCTAAAGCTTACTCTCAAACTCTATGTTTACACAGTAGTAATATCCAGGGTGTAATTCTGGACGTGAACCATGTCAAGATTATCAATCAATGTTAAACACGGTAAGCCATTCCTACTTCAATCAAAGATGTATGAGGAACCCCTAGTGCTGTTGATGGGCTCCGACAGTTCCGTCTCAAGAAACCATATACAATGTTAATGGCAAATTTCTTCACAAATGATGATGTTTCCCTTGCCAAGACACAAGTATTGCCCATCATATATGCCAGACCAGCTTCCCGGGCATCCTCCAGGTACTCCAATTCCTTACTATTGTCGACACCACAAAATCTTACTCTCCTGCATCTAGCCAACCCAGCCCCAGAACCATTCTCAACTCTCATGCTAACATCATCCCGTAGACAGTCTGATTCATGCTGATTTACAGGCATTTCACTTACTGAGTCTGATTCGTGCTGATTTACAGGCATTTCACTTACTGAGTCTCTAGCATCACCGTCATCACTCTCATGCTGCAAGAACACTCTCACAGTTTCAATCAGGTCAGTCTCGAAAGCGTAACTATCCTTCCTTGCATCCTTATAACCAAATCTGACAATGCACCGATAGAGACGGAACTCTGCAGGACCAATGCGGCTTACAATAAAACGCTGATTGGCAGAAACTCTTGGAGTTGTCAGGAATTGAAATGTTACAAATATGAGGACTTGGTGGAAGGCGGGAAAGTTGGTGACAAAATGTGAAAACATTGGCGGGATCCCTGAGAGCACATTTGTATAGATGAGGCCAACACCACGAACACGATTTATACCAACATTTGGGCCCAGACTAAGAAACATATCCAAAGATGTTCTGTTATGTGACTCGAATGATTGTTTCTGTAACGTCCCATAGTGCCAGATGTACATCACAGACAAAACTATCAGGGAGAAAACGAGAGGGATCCAGCCACCTTTGGCCACTTTGGCCAGGCAAGAAGACAAGTAGAGCAACTCTACGAATCCAAAAACAGTTACAAAAATAAATGCTGCCAGAATATTCCGCTTCCAGACCATAACAATGACAAGAAACATCAAGCAGGTGGTAACAAACATTACAATGATAACTGTAAGACCTGGTACAAAGAGATAAACTGATCAAATTGCTAACTTAATTGAGAGAGACAGAGATGGAGAGGGAGGGAGGACAGGAGGGAGAGGCAAGTACCATATGCATTGGCTATCATATCCGTGTCCCTAAAGCCAATCACAACAAGAAGGCAAAAAACCATCAACGTCCAGTTCACCTCCGGTATGTATATCTGCCCATGCATTTGATTCGATGTGTTTATTATCTTAACACGAGGGAAGCACTTCAGTGCCCAACACTGGCTGATAATCGAGAAAGTGGCAGATATGACTGCCTGACTTGCCACCACTGTTGCAAGAGTTGCAATGATAAATACTGGCCAAAACACAACCTCTGAATGGAAAAGGAATTAAAAAAATCCCATAAGAGTATGCTCCAAGACAATGCTGCAATAAAAAATTAGATATAGCTAAGCAGGAAAAACACTCTGCAGATAGCTAGCAAGGTGAGCCAAAATGAAAAATTAAACAGCACGATGCTTCCTCTTCCCAAAATAATGGTAAATTGTGCACAACAGAAAAGATTGGTAATGAGAACGTAAACATTGGCCAGCCCTATCAAGGGTCCCAACCTGAAAATTGTGCTTTAAAGAAAAATTAACAACTTACAGATAAAGTTTAATATTTTGTGTAAGATAGAGCTGATCCTCGTGAGAAATAAATTACACTTGGAGCAAAATTTTGTACACAGAATCCAAAAAATTCTAGCAAAATCAGAAAATAAAATGCATGTTGAATATCATATTAAGAAGAAACAGAAGGTCTCTGCCATTCAGGAGCAAAAAATTGGAAGTTCAGAACTTGACATTTCATTTTAGCAGCAGACAAAAGAAAACACAAGCCTTTCATGACATGACCATACAATCTCATTTGACATCAAGAAAGACACAGAACAACCTCACAATTATATGAAATCAAATCTGACACCCTCTAGACTCAAAATAATTCAAATTTAGTTATTTCCATTGTCTATGTTCCAAGATTAATATTCTAGGATCTAGTACATGTAGAATTGCTGATATAATTACAAACAAATAAATAGGATTTGGGAGAAGAAATTAAAAAAAGATCTTACCAGGGATTGCTCTGTAGAAGCTTCTCTGAAGGTCCTCTTTGTGCTTAGAGAGATAAGCAGCTTCACCCATATAAGCCAGAATCAAGCTAGGATATATAATTGCGGTGAATGCAATCTGCTCTTGTAAGTAAAATAAAAATAAAAAGTCAATAGGGAAATAAATTGATGATGTGAAAAATCTATGTACATGACCTGGAAAAGTTTAATTTAGATCATTAAACAAACAAAATGACCACAAAACAACTGCCTAGCGTACAGGCACAAACATAGTCATGAAATTTGGCCACACTCATAAAACTAGAGTGGAAACTTACCCTGATTGAAAGCTGAGAGAAATGACCAAGGTCAGCAAACATAGCCTCCGCACCTTATTAAGAAGTTCATTTTTTCAGCCATTCTCACAAGAATAATCTTTGGCAGAAAAGGGGAAAATGAAGGGGAACCAACAAACCTGTAATGCAAAGGACAATGCCCCCAAGAGAAGTCCACCCATCCTTTCCTGTCAATTTGAACAGCTTGTACACGTAATATGGTGACAGAGCACTCACAACACGAGGATTCCACTGAATTATGTTATAAATACCAACCCCGCTAATGGATATTAGCCACAATAAGATGATAGGAGCAAAAAGGAAGCCAACCCTATGTGTCCCAATATGCTGAAGTGCAAAGAGGCCCACCAAAATCAGACAGGTTATCAAAGCAGCATAACCTGCACAGAAAATTGTAGAAGCATAAATCACTAAAAGATACTACAAATGCTACGTATCTTGCTCACTCATTCCAAAGGCAATTATATTCAACTTTTCTTCTGAGCCTTCTAGTTAATGTTATAACAATCATATGAGAATTTAAATCCTGGGAACAAAGTATGTAGGCATATATTATGCAAAGCAAGTCTGTTACACCATTATCATGAGAAACAAGTTCTACTTCTGTTTTGTCAGAAAGGACAAACAAGAAATGATACATTTACTTACTGTCATGCAGACCTCCAGCCTTAGTTTTGATGCCATATACAGCCGAAAGGACTGGGGAAAAAAAAATTACTCAATGGTTACAGCTCATTGATAATTCAAGAAGTAGATGGCATTTTTAAAAAATATTTGTATGGCAAGATAGTAGCAGAACCATAAAATCATCTTTCATTAATCACTAAGAGAATACAAAAGTGACAAGCCCTTCTTGAATTAATTGACAAAGACCAAAACGTTGAGCACTATATTCTATTAGGGACAACTGGTCTGTGTATGAGGTGTCTTTTACAACACAATCAGCGATCCCTTGAATGAGTAATTTAGATGCAAATATTACCAATCCTTGATCTACCAGAGGTAGACCTTTTAGATGGCCATAACAATTGGCCATTGCTTGAATGCAATTTAGGTCAAAAGAATATGAATCCTTAATCTACCTTTTGAATGGCCACCATTCCAGTGGTCTTGTTTGATTAGCGACAACCCAAAACTGTGTACCAACAATGGCCATACTTCTACATCTTTGCAAACTGAAGTCAATCTATGTTACTAGGAAACCAGAAAAGAAACATACCTGACATTGATGGGGTCAAGATACCATCAGCTATAACCATGCTAGTCCCTAAAATCACAAAAAGCAGCAGTACAACACGAGAACTATGATGCTTATCAAAGAACTCCTTCAGAAGAGAGCTAGCCCTAGTCTCTTTGATCAATAGACAAGAGTCTTGAGAAGATATATCATAGTCTGTCGAATGGGAAGGACGCAAAAGTCCTAACTTTGCACGGCGACAAAGCAATGAATACAAGGCAAATGTCCCTCCTGTAACATTGAGGCTCCTTCAACAATCCACATAAAAAGTACGGAAACATCTTTAAATTAGAAAGGCAAACAAACACAAAGGCAGGTCTTTGAAAGCACCTTCGCCATTATCATCAGCCCCTAATACAAATACAATGTACTTGCAGAGAGGGATTAAAGTCAAAGTCCAGAAAACCAAAGAAAGTACCCCGAGAATTTCATCGTCGTCCTCGTGAAGTCTCAATCTCCCCGAAAAGGTACTTGCGTAGACATAAATTGGTGATGTGCTAAGGTCACCATATACCACACCAAAACTCTGGTACGCTAGAATCAAGGTACTTTTATAAAGTTTCTGCAAATAGATTAACAAACACCAAAAAATCACACCTTTTTCCTCTATTCGATACCATCACTACTATTTTTCAAATAATTCGTGAATGAAACAATAATTAACATGTGCAAGATTAATAAACCTTAATTTGTTTAAAGAAAGCATTCACCAATGATAGAAACGGAAAATTTGAACAGAATTACCTCAAGCAACTAAAAGGGTGTCAAGAAAATCGCAGCAAGTTTCTAAATTTACTCACTGGACTAAACGTGAATGAAACAGTATAAAAATAACCAACGAAAAGAGAAGGGGCGGATTTTAACAAGATAGACTAATCGAACAAAAGGGTGTCAAAAAAATCAAGAAGAGCTTCTAAATTTGCATTGACCAGGAAAATTTTCCTTCGTTCTGCAGCATTTTCTTGGGAACCAAACAGATGCCCCATACAAAGTACCAATCAGTCTAATGGGTGTCAAAAAACCAAAGAAAAGTTTCCAAATTTACTCTGACCATGAAATTTTCCTTCATTCTGCTACATTTTCTTGGCAACTAAACAGCAAATACACAACAAACTTAAACCCAACATTGCGATACCAAAAAGAAAAAAGAAACACCCAAAAAAAGCATACGTTGCAGTGAAAAAAACATTAATTTACCAATCTAGACTGCCGGTTAGTGGAACCGGATTCAAGTTCCATTTATTTTCTGTGTTTCAGTAATAAAATAACTGAAACCCCAAAAAAACTTCAAGAATCCTAAGCTGAAATGGTTTTTCTTTAGAGTCCATAAAGAGAAAGAGGAAGATAATTTAAAGATGGTTTTATTGTTTTCCCCTCTTCGGGTTACAATAAAGTTGCTATTAAATAGTGCTAGGAGTAGAGAAGTGTGTGGTTTCTAGAGAGAACAGAGAGTCAAAAATGGATACTTCCTGGAGGGAGAAGGGAGTCCAAAATGGATCCTTCAAAGATACTCATCCCGTTTACTTGAAAGTACAGTGTAAATGGTTTTTTAAAATATATTTTTTATTTAAAAAATATTAAAATAATGTTTTTATTTTTAATATTATTATATTAAAAAATTAAAAATTGAAAACAAAATCAAAGACTTTCAAAAAAGCAGACACTGCAACTCTGAACAGTGAAAAAAAAAAAGTGCAAAGAACTTGGCAAGGAAGGACGGTGGAATTTTCTTAAATGGCGCAAGATGTCTATTTTTGGTTGAGAGAATTGTCTTCTCCTTTCATTTTTTGTTAGTTGATTTTCATTTTAGGTTGTTTCTTGTTGAGAGTGAAACAATTCAAATAACGACTCCCATGCTAAAATAAATAAAAACATTACACTCGCACAAACAGTGAAGTGACAGAATCGCTCTTCAAATAGTTTATTTAGGAGTTGTTTGGTGATTTAAAAAAATTAATGATTAAAGACACAAGCATTAGTGCGTGACAGCTTTCATAATCTTCGGACGGCGTGTGTGCTCAATTACCAAAATTTACCATCCAAAATGACATTTAGAACGGCATGTCATTCCTTTCGTACTGGTGGGTTACGTGCACGCGGTGAAGCAGCAATTAGGCTTTGATGACTTTTTCTTTTTTTCTCTTTATTTTCTTTCCCTTGACTTACAAATTAGTGTCAATCCTTCTAGAAATCAAATATGTTCTCCTATTTTTATTAGTTTTTATTATTATTTTATTATTATTATTTATTTTTTAATACTTTTAAAGTTTTTTTTTTTTGCAAATTCATCTGTAAATATTTTATTTTATTTTTAATAATTTTTTAATACTTTTAAAGTTTTTTTTTTTTGCAAATTCATCTGTAAATATTTTATTTTATTTTTAATTTTTAAATTATTTTTTATTTTTTATTATTTTATTGATATTTTTAATTTCATCCCTCGTCATTTTATTTTTTTATCTAATTTTGATTTTTATATTTTTAATTAATTTTTTTTATTGATTTTTTCTAATTTTATTCATTAACATATTATTTCATTTAACCTTTTTTTCCTACTTTGGTTCTATTTTTTATTTTTATTGTTTTATCATTCTTTTAATTTATTTAATTTTTCAATTTAGATCTTGATTATTTTTTTCATTTAGTTTTTTTACTAGTTTCGTCCTTGTTATTTTGATTTTTATTTAATTTATTTTTAATTTTTTTATAATTAAAATTTTTACGTTGTGGTTTTTTACATGTTTGCCTTTCTGTAGGATAATTATGGTCTCATAATCCGAACTTGGTTTAAGTTCTATCTTTTTTTTATGTCATTTGTTAAAAATTAATTTTTATTTTCAAGTTTATCTTTTCATACTTGATTGTTGGGTCTTGAGCTTTATTATTGGTCTTGAACTTTATTATTTGTTCTGTTTTTTTCTTGAAGGTTGTCTTAATCTTATATCTCAGGTAGTGGATTAATCAAGTTAACTCGGATTTTTTTTTTAGTTTGTTTATTTAACTTTTTTTTTTTTGCTAGGTTTATGTTTTTTAAATCTAATTTTTTTTGTATTTTAATTATATATCACAGGTAACATGTCAGGCAAATTAATTTGAGCTGGCTTGAGTTTTTTTCTTTGACAATATTTTTAATTTTTTTTTGTTTTATCATTTGAAACTTTATAATATTTTTTTCAATTTTTTTTATACATATTATTTCAATCTTGTTCTGTTTTTTTCTTGAAGGTTGTCTTGATCTTATATCCCTATCCCAGGTAGTGGATTAATAAAGTTAACTTGGATTTTTTTCCTAGTGTTTTTATTTAACTTTCTTTTTTTTTTGCTAAGTTTATGTTTTTTAAATCTAATTTTTTTTATTTCAATTATATATCGCAGGTAACATGTCAGGCAAATTAATTTGAGCTGGCTTGAGTTTTTTTCTTCGACAATATTTTTTTTTTTTTTTGTTTTATCATTTGAAGCTTTATAATATTTTTTTTAATTTTTTTTATACATATTATCTCAATTTCATATCTTGATCACATATTAATTAAATTAATTTAAATTAATTTAAATTATTATTATTTGAATTTTTTTTATACTAGAAAAAATTTAACACATAGATCATATATCTAGTTTGGAATATCTATGAAAGAAACGTTTCAAAAACTTTCATAGGCGCTTGCAAACAATAAGATTTGGATACGTTTGTAATTAACATAATTTATTTTGTTTGATATAACACGACCGTATAGGTCTTTAAAATCTTGCTTAAAAGATGGAGGTTGATCCAAGATTATTGCATTCCAACTAAAATAAAATAAAACTTAAACTTTCATATAATCGTATAAATTCAACCTTCTTGAGTCTTACTCATGGCCTATTTGTGGTTATTTTGATGCAATATTTTTTTTTTTCACGCACAGGAAGATAGTTCTCACACGAGTCAGAACCTTGAGATTTTGGATTCATGATGTCTCATGTCCTTGCACTCTTCCTTTCATATTTAAAGAGAACTTCTACCAATCTTTGCCCCCGTTGTAAATTTTGAAGAAAAAAAAGTTTAATTTTTTTTATGTTTGTTGATATAAATTTTTTTTTTAATATATTTATATAAAAAACAATTTAAAAATAAATATTATCACACTCCAAAATACCAAAATCATAATATCATTCTTGTATATTTTATTTTTGTCATCGTTAGATTTTTCTATTGATTATTGTCATTAACGTTGTTAAATAATGCCACATGTCGGCTCGCACATCATGAATATTCATCAATGTACATTTTGGTATTTATAATTTAAATTTCGATAAAGATTTTTATTCCCTGTAATGTCATATAAATATTATGAGAGTATTTTTCCTTTTTTTATTTTTAAATCATTTTCGTATATCTTCTCTTGCTTTTTTAATCTAATATCTTTGAAAATAATTTTTTAAAAAAAACCATGACAATAGATATATGATATTATAAGAAATAAAATTTTAACTTTTTAAACATATATACCTTCTTAAATCTCCTCGGCTCGTATCTTGTCCTATAACCCATTTAAATCATTTGACTAGTCTTGACCAAGTTTAAGATTTGACATGCAGGGACTTAATAGAAAAAATGTATCATCAAGGGACTGAATTGCATTATAAAATACGAGGATAAAAATAAAATTAATTAAGAGCTTATTTACAAGAAAATATATAAAATACAAGAATCAGAGTAAAATTTCAAGGACTAAACACTAAAAGAAAAGAGTAGGACATCATTAAGAAATTGACACGCGATGTAAGTTCTGCAGAGCTGCCCTCTGGTCCTTCTTCAATGGCAGCACAGACTTTTTTTTTTTTTTTAATTATGAAGGTCAGATTATTCAGTTTTCTTTGAAAATGCTGGTTCAAGTTTTTCATGTGCACGCTTCTCTTAACATAGAAAGCCATCGAAGATATCTGTCCCCTTTGAAAATATGATGGTAATTAGTTTTTAAATATATATTTAAAAAATACATTAAAATAATATTGTTTCATGTTTTAAATTGTTTTTTTATACAGTATATGAAAATAATCTAAAAACATTAAAATATTATTAATTTAAAATAAAAAAAATTAAAATTAATTTAGGACGGGGGCAACAATTAGGATGGCCCACAGTGCATCTCTAACAAGTGCTTAGATTCACTGCTTGGATACAGATTGCTGCTCTTCAGCTTCTTGATGAACATCTGGATCATATCCGATGCCGTGTGGATTGTAACACAGGGGAGTTGGTTTGTGAATTAAAATATCTTAAATAATCCCCCCTTAATCACCAGATTGTTAAAAAAACAAAGTTTTGACGTGAATAACCTGGTTTTAACAAATCAAATAGATATAATCTTCTGCAAAAAGTTGGGCTCAAGGAGAATGCTGATCATGAGTACACAAAAAAAAAGAGAGAGAAACAACGTGAATGGTGCCCAGATGTCGTTGGTATCCGCAGAGAAAGCAGTTTTTGTCCCTGCTCCTTCTCCTCGGCCCTCTTGTGTTTCTTATAATTAACCCCTACCCTCAAAACAGAGAATAAAGATTTTTCAATGATAAGTGTTGGGTTTTAAAATGATTTAAAAATATAAATTAAAATTTATTTTAAATTTTTAAAAACATGATTCTAAACATGTCTAAATTGCTTTCCTAAATATAAAATTGGGTTAACGCTACTTACATAAACTACTACGGTCTTCCAATATTTACATTCACTAACATTTTTGAAATTTTTTAATATAATTTGATATATTATATTGTGTATACTGGTCAACACATAATTTAAGTTTAAACAAAAAAATGATAATCCATCTTTATATATAAGGTATTATTAGATAGAGATAGTGTGGAAAGAAACATGTTTAGTTAAAAAATAAAAATATAAAATAAATTATAATTTTAAAATAAATTTTTATGCTTTCAAAACATAAAACACATGGATGACATATATCCTGGTATACACAAACAATTTAAATAATTGATCAATTCAGTTTATTGATGCTAGTTAGGATTAAGAAAATTACCCTAAATCTATAAACCTGAAACTAAAAAACAATAACCAGTAAAACATTGTTTTCTTCATTCTCGTCAAAGAATATTAGAGCAGGGTGGAAGATGAGATTCTTGTAACAATAGAAGGAGTTCAACTCACTGAAGCAGGAAAAAAAATGATTAAGAAAATATAAGATCTATGATAATCAAGTACAATCACACGGTGTGTTTTATTAAAGATCGAATCAGATGAATTGGATGTTATGAGTTACAAAATAATCTTCTAGTACATGAGCAATATATGAAAACTCATGGTGTGAAAGAGCATACATTGAAGGTTATTTTTAAAGAGTCTTTGCGAGAAAAAGAACAAGGTCATCGTGGAATTAGAGGAGGAGGAGAAGGCAAATATAGCCTTAACAAATCCACAATTAAATGTTAAAACTATTATAAACTTAAACATTTCTAGTATGAATGTTTGGAAAAAAGACGGATAGAAGAGAAAGCTACATGGAAGGTAATGAAGAAACGTTATTGATGGTATACATGAATGGTAAATAAGCTTATAAAAAATAATTGTGGGTTCTTAATTCTGTGTATGGCATAAAAAATAATTGTGGGTTCTTAATTCTGGGTACAGTAATTACATGTATGGAAAGAGGGAGTTTGTCTTGGATTTGAAAAAAATCTTAAAAAGAAAGTAAAATTAGGAGATAATTCAAGCATGATTGTGATGGGTAAATGTAATGTGTGAATACTGGTAAATGGTTTTGTACAAATTATTGCTGAAGTATTCTTTATTACAGGATTAAATAATAGTTTAATAAATTTTAGTCAGTTATCTAAGAAAGGACTTAAAATCTAAGAAACAAGTAAAATTATCATTATGAAAAATGTGAATTATAAAGGTTATAATATTCTTACATCAAATGTTGCTCAAAATAATTAAAAGACAAAACTTGTTTTAACTCTTTTATGGAAGATTCAACTTAACTTTAACATTGCAAATATGTTCATCTAAGCTTTAATGGTCTATGTTACTACCTAATTTTTAACCCATGTTTTTGATAAATTTTTTTAAAAAATAAAAAATAGCAAAAAAACAACAAAAATAAAGCAAATGAATGAAAAATCGCTAGCTAAAACTACGCGGGGGACATGCGACAATCTAAAAATTATTAAAAAAAAAGAAGAAAATCTCATCAAATGTATATAAAGATTGTATGGTAAAGACACAACAAAGAGATTTATTTCCTAGAAATAACATATAGAGAGTTTCTTAAATTCTTAAACTAGTGCATACTATGATGTATGGACCAATCAATCCCATGTTCAATAGGAACAAAAGGTATATGATTAGTTTTATTGATAGCTATAATCGTAAGTTTCAGGTTTAAATTCTGAATGAAAATTTAGAAACATATACTATTTTTGAGAAAAATAAGAATTATATTGATAAAAAGATAGTTTATAGTATAAAAAGTCTTTATATTGATCATGAGGGTGAGTTTACATAACTTGAATTCACTAATTTTTGTAGTAAGAATGGAATTCTAAGATAATTAATTATTGTCTATACCGTTCAATAAACATGTTGTGAAAATAAAGAATCGAACTATTATGAATATAGTTCAAAATATGCTATCAAGGGTTGTGAAAATAAAGAATCGAACTATTATGCTATCAAGAAAGAAGATTCCTAACCTAAAGTTTTGATTTAGACATTTCATGTTCTCAATAAAATCCCAACTCTTTTAATAAAGAATAAAACTTCAAAAAAACAACTTAGAGTGAATTCAAATCATCACAGGAACATTTTAAGGTGTTTGAGCATGTTTCTCATGTTTATATTCCTAATTATAAATGGATATAGGTCAATAAAAAGAATATAAAAAGTATTTTACTTAGAGTCAATAAGGAGTTAAAGGCATATAAGCTATACAATTCTATTTTTTAGAAGATTTAACAAGTAAAAATGTAATGTTTGAACAAGACATCAGCTGGAATTGGAACAAAAACAATAAAAAAGTTTTTTTGGCTTACATAAATTGGTGCGACAAGTAACTAGATATAGTTGTTAGAAATAAAGATGAAGTTAAAACTTATGGATATATTAGTAGGAGAAAAAATGACATTGCTAGTTTAAATGGGTTAAATGAAGACAATTCATTTATCTCAAGTGAAAATTCATTGCTTGAATCTTATGAATAAAGTCAAGAAGATAACTTGATTGAATGAGAGATTATATAAATGAAAAGGGTATATCTAAGAAAGAAGAAATGGCATATCTAGCCATCTTTGCACCTAATGGTTTAATTTTATTAGAAGATGTAGTAAAAGATGCAAAGTGAAGGATAATGATGGATGTGGATATTGAAACTATAACAAAAAATAATATCAATATTAGGGTAAAAAATCTTGGTGTGAAATAGATGTATAAGACAAAACTTAATAAAAAGCGGAGAAATACAAAGCTTATTTAGTTGCAAAAAATTATACCAAAAAACATGACATGACTATACTAAAGTTTTTGTACTTGTAACATGCTTGGATGAAATATGATTGGTGATGTTTGTTACGGCTTAAAAATAATGAATTATTCTTCAGCTAAATATAAAATTGATATTTCTTTATAAAGAATTTAGTTAAAAAAAAATTTCATTGAGCAACTTCCCACTAGTGAAAAGAAAGATCATGAACAACAAAATCTACATATTAAAGAAGGGAATAAGCTTTACAAGCTTGATATAGTCTAGTAACGTCATATTTTATCAAGTTTTCAAGAGGTACGAGCATGTTTTGTGCATCTAATAGAAAAGAAAGGTAAAATTTTAATTGTTTTTTTCCTATGTTAATGACTTGATTTTTATGATAAATGATGAGAATATGTTTATTGAATTTAAATTTTTTTATCATATATAAGTTTGCTATGAGATTCTTGAAAAATAAGATATTTTCTTGGTATGCAAGTAATACCAAAGAGTACTTTTATTTGTCAAATGAGGTATTTGCGAGAATCAATCCAGAATTGAGAAAAAATCAATTCTTTAATACTCTGACAGATAAAAATATAGGCACCTCCTAGAATTGAGAAAAATCATACCGAGTCTTTAAATTGAGCATTCGAATTTTGCAAATCGCAGAGACTTTACAAAGTCAATATTCCAGAATCAAATAAATTTGATGTCAATAACAGAGTTCATGATGCGGTTAACAGAATGATTTCGGGCCCTCCTGAGATAAATTAAGTGAAAGCCTCAGTTAAAACTGATTAGGACTATGACATTACGATAAAAAAAAAAATTAAGATATTTAACAGTCTTTTAAATTAAGTTAAATCAAATTCCACGCTTACAAAAAAAGGAATTTTTAAAGAAATGCAGGAAGAAAGATCCTGAAGATGGATTTCGCTATACATTTCATCCTGCAAGTAGGACACTTCTTCTGAACAGCTAGTGCTTTTTCAATGCAACTCTTGCAGAAAACATGACCACATTTTGTCGATGTTGCTTCTTTCATCTCATCCATACAAATTGGGCAACAAAACACGGGTGCTGGTGGTGGAGGCCCAGTTTGGGACAATCCTGAAAAATGGGGCGGTGGTACCGTTAGGGACAATTTAGAAAGTTGGGGTGGTGGCAGTGTCTGGGACGATCCAGGGAACTGGGGTGGTGGCACAGCCTGGGACGATCCAGGGAACTGGGATGGTGGCACAGCCTGGGATGATCCGGGGAGTTGGGACACACTCCCAGCCTGCCAAAGCAAATGACGTTGGTAAGAATTTAAGTTTTCTTATGATTACTAGACGTTTGATAGCATAAAGGACTAGACACAGAGGTGAAGGATTAGCTAAACTAAAGGAACACGAAACAGAAGATATATCAGTGAATTACAGCATGAACCTGATTGGCAATATTTATATTTTCCCTTACTTCTGCATCAGGATTTCTCCTAGCCTTCTTCCTGGCCTGGTAAAAGGAGGATCATTTTAATTATAGAGAATCAGATACTTGAAGAAGACAAGCCAAACAACCATAAACATTGTGTCAAGTGACATACTTGATCAAATGTGTTGGGGGAGATTATAGCAATATCATCATCAATGACCTCAACATCTCGTGCAGTTTGATGTTGCTGTGTCAATCCATGTGCTTCACCTAGAAAAACCTGTGGTTGGGCAGGAAACCACAGGCCACAGGGAGGTATATTGTTCTCAACAGGAACTGGAAAGTTGAGATCAAAGTGCTGATAGTAAATTCTCTCGGCTTCCCACAAATTTTCAACCAGATGATCCACACTCCCCAGTAAAGCCATAGTGTTTTCTGCTTTCTCCATAAAAACCATGTTGCTGTCAAAATTCTCCAGTAAATCCATGGTGTGGAGCAAAGGGACCTAAAATTCCTGGTCTTACAAACAAGAAGGGCATACTGAGAAAAAGAGAACATTCTGAATCTTATAATACTCAATGACTAGAGTCCAGTCTATATCTCAATCCCACAGCGTAGAATCTACATCTTAAATAATCAAGCCAAATAGGTAAAAACTAGAAATTTCATAACAAGTTCAATATCTCGTTTCATAATCTTTGGATGATTGATAAAGCAATGTCAGTAAACTAAATATTGCATTCCTTGTGATGATGGCTTTTGTCTGATTGCCGGAAAAAAATAGAGGTTTTTTCTTTTTCATTCGATAGGTTCCCTACTTAATATGCAATTAAATCTAGAGCGAGGCAAGACTAATGAGAAGCATATGAATTAGTGTTGCTGCTTCTTATCGCAAGCCTTTATCCAAAAACAACTGCAAGCACTGAAGTCTCAAATTCATTCTCAAGCAGCATGTAAAATAAAGACAAGTTTTGAGTAAAGGAACCGGAGAAACTAATTTCTACTGTTTCCATCAACTCACAAGCTCCCCCCCCCCCCACACCCA
>NW_011499859.1:601254-640921 GCF_000495115.2 Populus euphratica | reverse complement strand
TGCCCCCCACTCCCCAACCCCCCCCCCCCCCACACACACACACACATATCTGTTCTTCATGGTAATACGAAGCAAATCATGGCATAGTTTCTTAAACTTAAAAATCATAAATCGGAGGATAAATATTACAGTAAAAAGACAAAAGCATAGCAGCTACCTCAAAAGAAACCCTAACAATTAAGAAATTCCATAGCCGCCGGAAAACAAAATAAAAGACATGCGAAGGAGATCAATTAACCAGACATGAAGATTGATGATACCTGTGAATTGGGGTGCGACCAACCCTAATAAATCTTCAAACACGCCAGAGATATGATCGGTGATGGATTAATTTAATGATAGCAAACAAAAGTTAACTGGAGATTTTTAAGACTATTAGGGAAAGAGAACGTGTGCTTTCCTTTTTGCACAGCCCATGATATTTCAAGAAAACAGATGCACATGCGTCATAACTGCTGCTTGCTTAACTAGTTAATTATTTGATCATCCATGATAATTAGACGTCTCGGCTCTCTAAATACTGTTTGCGTAGGATTTGTTTTTTTTTAAAAAAAAATACGTCTCTTGACCACTTAGCTAAATTCTCATGGGCTAAAATAAATTTAATTGTATTTATCCGTGTATGTCTATTTATTAATTTAAGATTCATTGGATTTATTAAGAATAAATAAAAAACATCGATCGTATGTATATTTATTGCTCTAAACAATACGATCTCGTATTTCTTAAATTATTAGGTTACATTAAATCCTGGAGATTAATTATAGATTAAGAATAAATTAATAAATTTTATTTTTTAAAAAGGTTCATCATGCATGCCACATCAACCAGCAAATTGTAAGATAGACCAGTAACAATGCTGTGTCGATTCATGGCCAGTCGTATGCTTGCCCAACATAAATCCAGGCCCATGTCCCGTTAACTGTACCATACGGTGCCGGTCCATGTGTCGATCTATTATTAATTTTTGTGGTGTTTTTCAACTGTCACTCGTTTCCTTTAAGAAAAATAAAAAATAAAATTTAATTGCAATCGGCCACACTCAAGCACAACAACGACAATATTATAATAATAATAATAATAATAATAATAATAATAAGAGTGGATTCCAGTCCACCAGGCAGAGGCCTGGCATCGATACGGCATTCGGCTTGATAGTGAATCCGATAAATATAATTGGTTGATTATCTAGGAAATCGGAATCGGAAATAATATCAAATAAGATTTGACAAAATAGAGTTCAAAGTAAAATTTGATTTCTCATGGGATTCGGTAGGGATTGTATTTTGCAAGAACAAAACAAAGTCAAAGATGGTAGGCTCAGTCAACCGAGTTAACAAAAATGTGAAAAGCAGCATTCAAATAAAACTGCACCCTGTCCTTTCCCTTTCTTGCAGTTTTGTAACCATACATGAATCGCAAGTTTCCTTATTTCTTTTTTTTATTCAATAGTGTAATTAGAATAAGATTGCACCAAATTCAATAAATTTCTTAAAATTGACCCTGAAAATGGGGTTTAATTGAACGAACAAAATCTTGACACGTATATATCGTTAAGTTTTTTTGCAATTATTTATGACTCAGACCTGCTATACTGTGTGGTGCAATGCTGGCCTCCTCAATTTATAGTCGTCCAAGTTAAAGAAAAAAAAAACAAATGATTTATTTAAAAAATTTGGTTGACTTGGTGTTCCATCATGCCAGTTCAAAAATTATATTAAAATATTATTATTTTTATTTTTAAAAATAAATACCTAAAAAATTAATTTAAATTAACTCTCCTTATATATATAACTCAAACTTTATCCCAGATTGAGTTTTATAAGTATACCATAAAATGCCCGGCAATAATTGAGATTTTCTTCTTTATTGGTAGGATATTATCAATCATAGCTATTTTTCTGTAGAATCTTGAAAATATTGTTTTTCCATGTATAATATATTTTAAAATAAATTCTTTAAATATCAATATTAAAATTCGAATTTAGAAAAAAAAAACAAATACCCTATTGATTGAACAGTTATTCTGACTTTTCCATCCATTTTCAAATTTAATGTAATTTTTTATACCGAATAAAAAATCTTAATCACCAAATCGTCTTTCAACTTGCATATCACATTACTTGATAGTGCTTTCCTAACCCATGATAGAAATGAAATCATCTTCACTTTAAATGAAAAATAGATATGAATAATTTGTATTTTAGATCATGAATGGTCCACGTATATTCACGAATGACACCATCATTCGATTGCGGTTCATGGACCTTCCAAGTGATCGATGCAATGGGATGGAAAGTAACGGTATTAATTATCATTAATTAATTAACAAAAATAAATAAAAAAGAGATTCTCAGACAAAATACTATTTGCTATAATAATATTTTTTTATAATTTATATTTTTTTTCAATTATATTCTTAAACTTTAGGTTAGATTGGATGTAAAAAAATTTAATTTACTCTTTTTTAAGATTATTTTAATTTTATTATTTAAATTATAAGTTTAACAGGTTAATTTAGTTTACTTGAGTTTTATTTATTTTTTTAATTTTATCTCTTAATATTAGATTGATTGTAAGTTATTTCAATTTGTTTTTTATTGGATTCTAATGACTCGAGTCATAGATTTTGTTAGTTAACTTGAGTTATTTTTTTAATTAATTTTTTTTTAATTTTATCATTTAATATTGAATTTATTAAAAATTAAACTTTATAATTTTTTTCTATGTAGTTATTAAAATCTAACATGTGAATTTACAAATTGACTCAAATATATCTAATATATTATCGTTTCAACACTTATATAAAAAATATCATCTTAAGTATTATATTAAAAAATATCATCTTAAGTATTTATTTTGAGTCAAACTATATTTTTACTAATTATCAATATTGTCTTTAAATCTATTAAGTTGACAAAGTCACTTCAAATTAATCCACATAATTAAAAAAACTACTAGAAAAAAGATTAATAATATCTAAATATTTTTTTTATGTTAAAAAAATCTTAATGGATTCAAAATACAAGTCAATGATCAATGATCCAGTAAAGATACGTTTGTTTCTGTACTAGCATCATGCTTTAAAAAAATTAAATTTATTTTTAGTTTAAATTATTATTTTTATATTTTTAAATTATTTTGATGTAATAATTTTAAAAATAAAAAATATTATTTTAATATATTTTTAAATAATAAAATATTATTTTAATATATTTCTAAATAAAAAAATCTGCTTTAAAAAAATAATCGTATTAAACACAGCATCAGATTTCAATTGCCTAAAGGTGCCAAAATAGAAAAGAGGAGAATAGTATCAAATAACAACATGGTTTTGACTAAACTCTCACACGTAAAAAATAATTCCCTTTGATTCGTAAAATCTCGCTCGCAGGCATCCTATCTTTTCTCCCTCCTACAAAAAAGGACTTCATGCTAATAAACCTAACATTCTCTCTCTCCCCACTAAACTTATTTGTCCGTTTCATTTCTGAATCCAAAGCAATGGCTTCTAGTGCATGGCGCAAGCTCAAAAAAGCCCTCAAGTCAAAGCTCTCTTTTCTCTCCAACTCCACCCGTACTCCGACCCCCACCCCCACCCCCACCAACCCCGCAACCTTCACCACCGAAAATGCCCGCTCCACCACCGCCACTCCACCACCAACATCATCATCTTCTTCGTTCAGTGCTCGTCTCTCTCGTAGCTTCAGTCTCCACTCTTCTTCTGTAATCACCCCCCCTCTCTCTCTTTTTTTTTTTTATGTTTTCTTAAATCTTAATTACATTGTTTTGTTTATAGCTGTGATTTATTTTTGTAACCGCCCGGCGAGCAGAGTTTTTGTTTATTTTTTTACTTATTGCGTAAAAACCTGGCTTGGTATCTCTGTGAGTTCGGCATCGTTCGACTGTAACCACGAAAATGCCGTTGTGTTCTCCTTGTTCTTGCTTTGACTAGGGGTGTTTAGGTAAAAGTGGGTGAAGGTTGCTTGAAAGATCAGGCGATGCATTTAATGGAGCAATGGAATAGCATTGAAGTAGAACTGTTGGCGGTAGTTGAAATTTGCATTTATTTTGATTATGCTATAGGAGGCTTCAAGAAGTCCAACGATTTGATTAACGGGTTGTTGTTCGTTTTTTACTAAGATCATAAATCTAACCAATAAGTAATGAAAAAGTAATTTGTTGTTTTCTTAATTGCGAGGGTCTCGCATGAAAAGTAGGATAGCAAGCATATGATATGTTAGGTCATCGCTGTAGCCAACAACATGACGTCTTGCTGTTTATTGCAGAATGTAGGGGATTAAGTGGGGATTTGAAGGTTAAAATATGCGGTTGTTTCCTTAGGGTTTGTAGTTTGTATCGGGATTCAAATCCTCTCCTTTTCTTCTGTGCGCGTGTGGAAGTTAGCCTTGACTTTCGAAGAAGCATATTTTTGTGGGCAATACTATTCTTGTGTTGTTGAAGCTCGAAAGGAACCGTCTTTTTATTGTGGGAAACGGGACCATACACTAAAGAATTAGTGGAATGTTGTGTTAGCTTTGCAAGTTTTTAGTTGAAAAGTCACAATAATGTCATTCCTGATTGTGATTTTTTATTCCGTAAAAAAATTGAAAGTAGCTTGATCAAGTTTCTGCTTTTCTTGATGTGATAGTAAATTGAGATGCTTAGGTTGCTTTTAGTTCATGAATTAATTGGTAAGAAACTTGAATCTCAATGTTTAGGCATAGACGGTCTCCATGCGCTCATAGATGGATGTTTTCAAGAGCCTTTCGAGTTTTGATTGTGGTGTTGAAAGGCCATAAACTTGGTTGCCTGCTTGGCTTTGTATTTTGAACACCTTTGAACAGCCATCATTATTCTTGACTTGGTGAGAGTAGAAAGATATTGTGAAAAATCCTATCTGTTTATTGTCTTCGGTTTGTTGGATATTACATCATCAAGTTGAGGAACTTGTGCAGAAGAAGAAGAAAAAAAATTGGCATGCATTTGATTTGATGGTCTACATTGAAAGTTGTTGAAATAATATTTTTATTATTTTATCACAGAAAAAATGTGCCATTTGCTTGAGGAGTCTGAGAAAAGGGCAAGGCCAAGCCATCTTCTATGCTGAGTGTTCTCACCCTTTCCACTTCAATTGCATTGCTGACAATACCAAGCATGGAAATCTCAAATGTCCTATTTGCCGCTCAAAATGGAAAGATGTGCCTTTTCAAGCGCCAAGAAACGCCCCCAATTTTCAACGTGCCGGTTCAATGCATGCTCATGTATCTCCTTACAATGTTCCACCAGTTCAAATTGAGGCGGAACACTTCTCAGATGATGAAGCACTCTCAGATGTCTCTCCATATCAATCCCTTTCGTCTCGACCCCATGCTATAACTTTGAAGACTTTTACAGAATATCCTGCTGTTTCTGCATCAGAATCCTTCTCCAAGTTTGGTGTTCTTGTCCGTGTTCTCGCACCACCACTTGATAATACTCTCCCTCATCACCGTGCACCAATTGATGTTGTAACCGTGTTGGATGTTAGCGGTAGCATGGCAAGCAAGCTGATACTTCTCAAGCGTGCGGTCAACTTTATCATACAAAACTTAGGCCCTTCAGATCGACTTTCGATCGTGACTTTCTCTTCATCAGCTCGAAGAATGTTCCCACTTAGGAGAATGTCTGGAAGTGGCCGTGAAGATGCCACAAGCGTTGTCGACTCCATTTCTGCAATTGGTGGAACTAATATCGTTGTAGGGCTCAAGAAAGGGGTTCAGGTTCTTGAAGAACGGCGTCAACATAATTCAGTTGCAACCATTATCCTCTTATCCGATGGCTGTGATACACAAAGTCACAATGCGCAAAATAGATTGGATTATCTAAAGTTCTTACCTACTTCAATTTTTCCTAGCAATAATACATCTAGAGAGGAGTCTAAGCAGCCAACTTTCCCAGTTTACACATTTGGGTTTGGATCGGATCATGATTCTGCTGCAATGCATGCTATATCTGATGAATCCGGCGGCACATTTTCCTTCATTGAGTCCATTGACATTTTACAAGATGCTTTTGCAAGATGCATTGGTGGTCTTACAAGTATTGTGGCTCGGGACGTTCAACTCAAAGTTAGGTCAGCATCACCAGGAGTGCAAATTCTGTCAACACCTTCTGGGAGACACAAGAATAAGATTTTTGACCAAGGACACCAAGCTGTGATTGATATTGGAGACTTGTATGCAGAAGAGGAGAAGGAATTTTTGGTGTTCCTCTCAATTCCTGTATCCTCAGCCGTTGATGGTGAGGAAAGATTGGAAAACACATCATTGGTGGAAGTTTCATGCTTCCACAAAGGTTCGGTGTCAGTGGATACAGTCCAGGTAGAAGGTGAGAGAGTTGAGATTCGACGACCTCCAACTTTATCTCCAATTGATCGGGTGCTGTGTTTGGAGGTTGATAGGCAAAGAAATCGTTTGCTAGTGACAGAAACTATTGCCAAGACACAAAGGATGGCTGAAAAGGGAGATTTAAAGGGTGCACAGGCCCTGCTGGCAAAGCAACTATCCACTCTTCTAACTACAGCTTCTTCTCAAGCAGGAGATGATCTATGTAATCAGCTCGAAGCTGAGTTGAAAGAAACTATGGAGAGAATGGAAACCAGGGAGTTATATGAACGGTCGGGGCGCGCATATGTTCTCTCGGGAATGAGTTCTCATTCATGGCAAAGGGCTGCTACTAGGGGTTACTCCACAACAATTCTATCAGGTGGTGGGAACTCAGATACGAGTATTACCACTAGCTATGAAACACCATCGATGACTAGCATGGTATTGAAATCACAGATTCTCAACTTAGCACCCAGAGAGTAGCTTTGGCACCCACAACCTCACAAAGTCTTCCAGCTTGAATGATCATCATTGATTTGCATCTACTACTAACACGGGGAAGAAACTATCTGGTAGTTTAGTGAAATCAATTTAGGGATTTGAACTCTAATTTTCTTTTTATCATCATTATTGTTGTTGTTTGGTTTATCATCGTGTGGATTGGATTGGAATTTGTACATGATTTATTGCTTCGTTAGTTCTTGTTTGAATCAGATAGTGGAGTACAGGATAAGTTACGTTTGGTTGAACAGAACCACGATGTTTTGACATTATTTTTTGCGAATGCACGAGATTTTGTAATCCAACGACAAACAGTGCATTTGAACAGTATAACTTGCCTTCCTTGCGAGAGAGTTTGATCCAGTTGAAGTCTCGAGACATCTCGTGCAAAATGTTACCAAAGTTCTAACCATCATATGGGGCAACAGAGTTTGATTCTCCATCAGGTCATCACGCTTGGGTATCTCAAATCAGTGAATTATACTTGTAAATCTATCTGACCAATGATGATACAATCGGCGCAGGAAAACTCCGTGTTATGCATGGATGAGAGACGAAACAGCATGCATTAAAAACTCGAAAAGGTAACCGTACAAAAGCACTGTTAAAACAGGGCCATCCTGGTTTTCATATGTTAACTCAAATTTACTGAGTTTTTTTTTTTTAATTTCATTTCTCTTTAAACTATATAATTTATTTTTTTATAAAATTATTTTAGTTTTATAATCCAAGAAGTCATTGATAATCATATTAATAAAGGTAAATAAAAAATTATTTTGGTTTTATAATTCAAAAAGTCAATGATAATCAAATTAATAAAGATAAACTTAATTTTTTTTATTGATTTTTTTAATTTTATTAACTAATTAAAAATTAAATTTTATAATTTATTTTGTTATTGAGTTCTCAAAATCTTATAATCATTAATTCAACAAATTAATCCAAATTAATTTAATATATTAACATCTTAATATTTTAAATAAATTATTTTAATTTTTTATTTAATAAAATTATATTTTTATAGATTTTTAACCTGCAACCAAGATCAAGTCATATTAAATTAATCCTTGCATGCATGCTCGGAGAAAACAACACCTGGACTTTTTTTTAACATATAAAAAATATTGATCCCACCTGCATGTTAGAGTGAGACAACGTTCTAGTGCTCTAACTAAACATACACCTGAGAATGTGAGAGAATCTTCATTTATACCGTACCAAAACAAATGGAAAAATATCCATACCCATCTGAATGCGTCCCTTTTAGCGTCAAAGAAACTGAATAATGTGATCGCAAATTTTGAGAATCTCTCTTTGAGCCATGCGTCCTTCAGCAGAAAATTTCAACGACACTTCCAAATTTTAGGCTTCTTTGGTGCGCACTCGAGTTCTCAGTCTCAAGCTTTCGCTTTATCCCCAACCTGGGAGGAAAAAAGCAAAGCAATATATCAGCAGGCATACATTATGGAATAAAAAAAAAAGGGTGTTAAAAGTCATCAAACCCTTCCCTCTAAGAAGAGGGTAAAAGAACAAATAGGTGAGGCTTGTGAATTGTAAGGGGGCCTAACAGTGCAACTAGCCATCCACAACCATTCTGAACAAGACGCTCAACATAAAGTGATGAACCTGATCTGACAACTTTCGTATCAAAGTGACATCTTTACTTGACACAGGAATAATCCAACCTTCCTGGAGTCTGGACAAAGTATCACTGGTGACACGGTAAATGAGCTAAGGTCACAATGGCTGTTTGATTGCTGGAGTCAAAGATTTTGGTGTCAGGAGATTCTGGGAAGCAAAAGAATGTAGGAATTTATAAATGATTTTAAGATACTAGGGGTTGGTGGTTGCTAGGAAAACATTTGGGATTAAAAATGATTGTAATCACAGCAGTGGCAGAAATGGTACCAGGGAATCAGATGGATTTTTTGTGGGGCAGGGGGGGGGGGGGGTTGTGAAGAAGAAAAGGCCTCCTTCCAGGTATGCATGCTTCTAAAGCAAATCATAATACTCATTATTGTCCCATAACACGGTTTCATTTTCTACAGTCACGGTGTGTGTGCATGCAGGTGAGAGAGATAGAGTGAGAGAGAGAGAGACAATAATGCAAGAAATGAGTAGCACTAAAAGGTTGCTGCATAGCAATAGGATCAGGGAGAGGCTAATGATGCTCCAGAAAGGACAGGGAATGTTCCTATAAAGTGAAACAATCTACGAGATGAAAATTTCCAAGCTAATACACCAGATACTAATATTTAGAGTTCATATCAAAAGGCCACCACGAATTGTACGAGAAATCATGTCAGTTTTCACAACTTGCATGATGCATCCACAACCTAATGAAAGGTGCACAAAGCATCCTTTCTGCATCATTATCACCATGCCAGTGTAAACTGTTGTAAGAATCTGACTGACCTTTTTATCGCCAAGCATGGGTGTTTAGCCTCCAGGGAGAACCTTATCAACAGTAGCAAAGCCACTTCTAGGATCACTGGTTTGCCAGCAAATGAAATTCATGAAAAAGGGTGATCAAGCCAATTGTAGAAAGATAAATGCACAACAAATGATATTCTATAATCCTCCACTTTCTAAAACTAGTACGGTCTTATTTGAAATGTACCAAGGCATGATGCGAACCAAGATTTCAACAAAATTACAGTGTTGAGTTCATTTAAACTGCAGAGAGAGAAATATTTTCAACTCTAAGAATTTATCACTAGAAAATAATCATAAAGACTCAAATGAATGGCTACTGCATCATAAATCAACAAAAACATTTTAAAACTCTTAACAGATGTTTTTTGGAGAATAACTTGTTCTTGATAATTAACATTTTTCTAGTTCAAACTATTTTCCGGCTTTAATTAGTAACACCTTATATTTGAGATATAAATTAGACACAAAAATCTTACCCTGGTTTAACATGACTGCTGAGAACAAGGTAGGGTGTATTTAACTGAGCTTGAGCCTCCCTCATCCGCTCCACAGACAGGGATGGTGTATCTGGATTTTTCATTTGCTTCAACTTCAGTTCTTCCTGGTATTGCTTCATTTTGCCAGGTCCCCTTCTAATGGAATTTATGAGAAATCATACATAAGGCTTCCTTCAGAGTCATCTGTTAAATATAGTAAACAACCCAAAATGTGAAAAATTGCTAGATAATCAGTCAGTGAATAAAAACTTTTGCTGCAAGCTACATCAGCCACTCATGTCCGCAAATAGAAAGTAGATCATGGTAGGTCTGAGGCATGCTACCTCAGAGAAACTTTGCAATTGTACAAGGCCATCACAGAGTTCAGTCTCTTCCACTAATTTATAAACAGATGCATAACTAAATCTTTCACTTCTCATTTTGGACACCAAACAGATGAGAACATAAAAATCAATCTTGATTCTGCCATGAGGTCAGACCCTAGACCCTAGTTTATGAAACAAGCAGTCCAGAAAGAACCCCCCCCAAAATAAATAAATAAATAAACACCCGCCCACCAACTGCACAGTAGCAGCTATGAAACACCGCTCAAAACAGTGCCACTGCTCACTGATTAGCATCCAGAGGCAAGTCAAACTGCGGAGCACAAATTCTACAGCTTAGGCCCAACATCTTCCAATTACTACAGGGTACGCTAATAAAATGGTCAAGCATGCTATGAATCAAGAGATATAATATGCATAGAAATTAGGCCTACAAACTCTCCTTTATCGAACCTGCTCCACTGGAGGTCCCATCTCCACACCATGTGCCTAATGGTAAAAAAAAAAAGCAATAAAAACTAAGGAATTCTAACTCAACAGTAAAACAAACTAATCGGATGATCAGGTGAAATGCTTACAATTCACCCAAATTTATCTGTCCTCTCGATGTGGATATCCTTGAACTTACTGTCATTATTATTACCAGCATCATTGCCTATGATGCCAACAAGCTTACTCTTTTTGTTGTCCATATTTCTGCCACCCCATTCAATACGTTCTTTAAGTGTACCTCACTCTTTGAGTAACTTCAAAGCACCAGATAATCCTTTCCCAACAGCAACCTCATGTATGGTTTCATCAGGAACTGTCTACTCCTTATCCTCATTGACAGGGTTTTCATCTTTACCATTGTCTTGAACTTCCATCCATCCACCAGCCTCGTCCTTTTGTTCTTCATCAAAAGCTCTTGGCGATTCATCTTCATCCATGAAAACATCTTCATTATCAGTCTTATGAACTTCTGAAATAGCACAAGCACTGCTTTGAATTTTTCAACACAAGCAATGGTAATTTTTTTTAATAAGGACGACTGAAAAATCAGTAACAAATAGAGTGTGTGTGTGTGTGTGCTAAAGCAGAAGATCTAGGATTTCCAGCCAATCTCAGGCATCATAGCAGATCAAATGTGTGATTTCTAGCTGATCTTGAGCATCAAATAGCTCACATTCACATTTAACAATAATACAGTAAAATGGATGGGAGATTATAGGTGACTAAAGCAGCAGCATGATAGCATAACTATGATAACTAGAAAAATTGATTTACCAAATAATACAAGGTCAAGAGCTAGCATAAACCTTGAACAGTCAGAAATGGCCATGCAGCTCAACCTGGTATATAGTATGTGCAAGATTTTCTCGTCTGTGTACTATTATGCTATGAGCAATATGAATGCAACACAAGTTTCCATCCCATCAGAACTCTTTCTTTTTTGTGTAATATTCTATAAAACAAAAGAACATATAATAAAAAAAGTACCTTCAGCAAGATGGATAGCCGAGACAAACTCTTCCATCTTAGTGAAGACAAGTTTTTTTCTAGTGACTCTCCAATTTCAGGGTTCTTATCATCTGCAATTTGACTGCACAAAGTGGAGGTGGCAAGGAGAGCAATTGCTTGAGGACCAGATGCTTCTGCCTCTTGCTTTTTAAGAGCTAGTTTCCTTGTTCTTTCCAATGCCTTATAAAGATCTTCATCATCATCCACAAACACTAGACTTTCCTCTTCCTCCTCTTTAGTTTGACGAGTTTGCTCTAGTCGAAGTGATTTTGATGCCTCATCTGCTTTAGCATAAGCTGATCAGTAAGCACTGTTTCTCATTTCAGCCTCAGATCTCTCTTGTTCCTCTCTAAGGCCTGCCTTCTCCCATCTTTCCTAGAACCAAGATCTCCAATACCCAACCCTGCTGACACAGCTTCTGCTTCAAGGGCATCTATATCTTGCTTATCCTTCTTTCACCATGATTTCTTTTTCTTTGGCTTTTTAAACTGAAGCATCTCTTCATGTGTATGGTAATCTGATGAGTTCTTTCCAGATGAGTTAGATCTTCTAAGCGATTACTTGTGGAATCACCTCGTAGCCTTCTGCGGAGCTGGACATATTACAAAAGAGAAAAGGAGAAATAAATGAATGTTCACTTCATCAGAGCTATGCTAACACACACAGCTTATATCTTCTGAATCTATTCTATAAAGAGAGCCAGCCTCCCTCCTCCATATCATATAAAAAATCTCTGTCACACAAAAATTCCTTCGTCATTTTAGGAAACTTGGACATAAAGTATATGAAGGAAACACCAAACTATTTATACCTTCATTAAGGTCACCATCTGAGAGTATATTCTGATCTTCGAGTGTCAAAACAACTGCTCCACCTCCCATTACCTTGTCAAGGCCATGGAGAACCTTAATTCCAGCTAAAACATCTATCAAAAGGTGCCACCATAAAAAATAAAACAATCTTGCAGTGTAAACCATAACTCCTTGCTAAAATATAACTGATTCAATCAGCCCGAAACAGGAATATATAGCCCCCAAAATTTCAAATACAAATCATTATGGTTTGGCTTCCATGAAAATGACCTTACACTTGCCAATGACAATTCCAAGAAATTAAACTGGTGGGTTATAATAACAAACATAGCTGTTAAATGAGCTCGGATGGAGTTTGAATATCTCATTTCTTAATGAAATTTTTGATGAACAAATAAGACCATAACCAACTCATTCGCTCTGATGATTATGAAAACTACCAAGTTGAAACAAATGTATCATCCAATCTAGACTTGTTTTTAAATGACTAGTCATTGATAGAGGACAAAAATATGCAGAAAGGATCATACAGGCATTATACTGGTCTGCTTCCTCATCTTCACCATCACCTTGACCAATATTGTCCCGGGGAAATTTAAACCATAATAGTATTAACAATCAAAATTGCATGGAAAAAATCATGATAGCCAGTAAGAATACAGGAGACACAGTAAAGAATGGAACCTGCTCCTCAAAAATCTTTGAGAGGTGACTGGCCCTCTCCTTTGCAGCATTTTTGCTCTCTTCAATCAGACGACTCTTACTGACCCATGCTAAAACATCAGAACCAACCTCAGTCTTCTTCCTTGTTTTTTCTTCTTCCTTCCTTCATCCTGAGCCAAAAAAAAAAAAGAAACTATAAAGATAAATAGGACACAAAAATAACACGAAGCTGGATGAACTTATAAATGGAATAATATCAGAAAAATAAGAACATCATCAAAATCAAGAAAACGCTAAGATGTAACACAATTTAACCCCAATACAGCAATGGAGGCCACCAACAAAAAAGCAAAACTAGGAAAATCTCAATTAGCGACAAGTAACATTGGGGTCATTCCACACTCCACACTTTACCTCTAATCTCAATTAGACTTGTTCATAATCGTTGTCATCCCTGCTCCTATCATAATCTTCGTCGTGGCTTTCTGTTTGCCCTGACCTTCTCTCTGGACCTCTCTTTGTCCTGATCCACTTCCCTATCTCTCTCCCTCTCCTAAGTCTTCTCTCTTCCCCTTTCCCTATCTTTATCATTTTCCCTGTCCTTCTCTTTATCCTTATACTTGTCCTTCTCCTTCTCCTTCGCTCTTTCTCTTTCCATTTCCTTCTCCCTCTGCCGTTCCTTCTCCTTCCCCCGCAATTTCCTAACTCTAGCCTTCTCTCGACCACGTTCTTTATCCTTCGCCTTACTTTCCCTGCTCCCATCATTTTACTTTCCCTACTCCCATCATTACCGCTGGTTTTCTTCGACCGTTCATCTGTCTTTACTCCTATGATCCCTCTCCCTCTCATTTCCTCTGCTGCTCTTCTTCCTAGAATGCTTACTCGATTTTTCAACTCCATTCACCGCCATATCCTCGCCCTCCACATCATCCCTCTCCTCGCGTCGCTCATGCCTAGATTCAGACCGGTCTATATCCATTCCAACCACCAAGCTCAAACCCCAAGCTTCCCTGAACCGTGGAAATCTAAGAATCTGGGAAATAGATTATTGGAATGGATTTAGAATCTTAGTATCAATTCAGTGTAGAGATAAAAAAGGAAATCCTGAGAGAGAGCTAGAGAGATTCGCACCTTCTATTTATTGTTTGGGTTTTAGAGACTGGCTGGGTTACTTTCTTGCTTACCATTTCTCCTTCACTTGAGATAAAGAATATTTAAGCGTCTTTTTTTTTATTTATATAATTGAGTAATTTAACTTTAATTTTTTATCAAGTGCGTTTCTCCAATTAAAAAAACAAAGATTACGTGTCTATAAATGAAAATTAAAAACATTAAAAAGATAATAATAATTCTCCTCGAGAAATAATGTGCACCAAGACTCGAAGTAATTCAGTGTAATAGTATAAATACATAGTTACCCCTGGAAAAAAAAATTAACTACGTACTCGGTGCAGGATAAGGTTAAATAATAAAATTATTATTTTAACCTTAATAAAAAAAAAATGTTATTTTGATGTTTTTAAAAATAGAAATAATCATTCTTCTTAAAAAAGTTATTTTATAACAAGACTTTGAATACTATTCACTATTACAGTATAAATACATGTTTTTCATTAAAAAAAATTGATTGAGCTATGCATTGAAAGGAAGATTGTCTTTTTACCACAAAACAATTATCTTTATCATATTACACGGAGTTGGATTCATTATTTTCTTTTTTTATTGGTAAAATTATTATTTTAGCCTTAAAATAAAATAAAAATCTAATGTTTTTCAGTCATGATGTTTTAATTCTTTTTTAAAAAAAAATAATATAATTATCTCGATACTTCCATTGACAAAAACAAACTTCCTCTCTTATAAACTTTCTTGGCCTTTTACATTGGTTCTACAGTGTGTTTGAAGGTTGTTCAAGAATATTGTTATGGATGGATCTTGTGTTGATTAGGTAATGTGTACAGAGTCATTTGGATACCAAACCTTGCTTTTTAGGATAATGTTTGTAAAATCTAGTGTTTCTTGCATGATAATATGTTGGAAGTGCTGTAATTATTTTTAAATTAATATTGATGGTCATTTTTTTTTGTTGAATTTTATGTTAGTCTCTTGAATTTTACACCAGTCTTTTTAATTTTTTTTCTTTATATTTGGTTATTATTATCTGGATTACTATTTTTATTTTATAATAAGTCATAACATTACAAATATTTTTTTTAATTTAATTCTTTGTCATTTTTCAATCTATAAATAATTTATTAAATCAGAAATATTTTTTAATTTTACCCCCATAACTTCTTTAACATTTTAAATTTGATATTAATTCTTTTGATTTTTATTTATTTTGTTTATTATCATTTTATTTTTTTTTAGATTTCATCATTCTTGATTTTTTTCTATCAAATTTTATCCCCATCTCTATCAAAAAATAATATTATAAAATATTTTATTATTTTCAATGTTTGATTAATTCAAAAAAAATTTTGTTGTAAAAGGCAAAATAAAATTAAAACAAGGAAACAACTTAGAAGTTTACCGTGATGAAATATGTGTTTATTTATCTATACTAATTTTTTAAAATTATTTTTTAATTAAAATATCTTTTTAAAACATAAATATTAATATATTTTTAATTAATTTTAAAAACTCTTTGCATTACAGCAAAATAAGAAACAATCCAATATGATTTAAGGTGTAATATGTTTTTAAAAATGGCTTTTTTATTTTTAATATCAATATAAATATTAATTTAATATTTTTTTTTAAATAAAAACTTTGCTAAACACCTCTAACCATTTTACATGGTGATGTAACTGTATTTTTAAAAATTTGAAATTCTTTATAATTTTTAATTAATTTTTTAATTATTTTCATATATTAATATCAATAAAAAAATAAATATCACACTCTAAAATATGGGAGCCTGTTTAGTGTTATAATAGTAATTATTTTTTAAAATTATTTTTATTTTAAAATATATTGAAATAATTTATTTTATTTTTTAAAAATTTATTTTTAGTAGTAATACATTAAAATGATTTAAAAATAAAAAAATATAATTTTTTTAAAAATCAATTTCTTCCAATTTTTTTCTTGAAACTTTAAACCGGACGTGCTCTATGTCTCCTGATGGTATCGCGTGCTTGCTAGGTAGTCACCAAACAAACTTTTAAGAATATCAACTCCTTTCTGTAAATGTAAAAACAGATCGTCCCTCCTCACCCACCATTTCCATGGCCACTACTAACACCGATCCTACGACCACCCGAACTGTCCTTGAACCACTTCTCACCTTCGATCCCACCCTTCACTCTCATACTTCAATAAAATCCATTGCAACGAATTCTCAATCTTTCATTTACCTAGGCACTTCTTCTGGTTCCATTCTCTTGTTCTCCATAAACCCAGATACCCCAAATGACAAAACCACCTCCATAAAAGATCCGAATTCGACTTTGGATTTTGATGTTCCTTCTCGAAACGTTTCGTTCATAAAATCCGTTTCTGTTGGTGACTCGGCTGTAGAAACGGTTCTTTTGCTTGATGAGATTGGAAAGGTTATTGTTCTCTCTGATGGATTTTTGTTCTTGACGGATTCGGGCTTGGGTCAACCCGTTAGGAAACTGGGGTTTTTGAAAGGGGTTTCTTTTATCACCAAGAGAGTTAAGAGTAGTGAATCGGAGTGTAGTGATTTACTCGGTTTTAGTGGTTTGGAGGGTGCGAGTACGAGTTCTCGAATTTTGAGCAGATTAGGAGGTGGAGTTAGAGCTAATGGGGTCACAGATTCTGTGCAAAAAAGTGAGGGTGATTATGTTTTTGCTGCTGTGGTTGGTAAAAAATTGATGTTAATAGAGCTTAGAGTTGGGAAAAATGACAAGGAAGTTGATTTGATGGTTTTGAAAGAAATGCAGTGTATTGACGGGGTCAAGACATTAGTTTGGATCAATGATTCCATAATTGTTGGCACTGTCATCGGGTATAGTTTGTTTTCGTGCATTACGGGCCAAAGTGGGGTGATTTTTACATTGCCTGATGTGTCTAGTTTGCCATTGCTCAAGTTGTTGTGGAAAGAAAAGAAGGTGTTGTTGTTGGTGGATAATGTTGGGATTATTGTTGATGCGCATGGGCAGCCAGTTGGAGGGAGTTTGGTGTTTCGTAAGGGTCCAGATTCTGTTGGGGAGTTATCTTCTTATGTAATGGTTGTGAGGGATGGGAAGATGGAGTTGTATCATAAGAAATTGGGTGGTTGTGTACAGACTTTTAGTTTTGGCAGTGAAGGATCTGGGCCATGTATTGTTGCGGATGAGGAAAATTTGGGCCATGTATTGTTGCGGATGAGGAAAGTGGAAATGGGAAACTTGTTGCTGTTGCGACGCCCACCAAGGTGCGTGAACTTGTTATCTATTTGATTATATTGTATCGCTGCATCTTTATTGATGTCTGGAGACAAACCTTAGTTTTATGCATGTTGCTTCTTAGTTCTTTGGCAGGTTTACTTGTTAATTATTTAAGCTGAATTGTGGACTGTTAATCATTGTGCTCATATAGATTAATTGTGCTGAGCTGAGTTTCAGAGTTAAATGCTTAGCTGATCATTTGGACCTTAGGACAGAAAGCATCTTCAAAAGTAACCCCGAGGCTTTCTTTTCTTGCAAGCGATGTTGTTCTTGCATACCTAGTACATTTTTAAGATGCAAGTTGTTTAAATTTCAAGCTGATTGTTAAGAGATTTATGAAATTGGTGGCGTAAAATACTTGTTTAAGATTTCGTGTCCCGGTTAGGAACAATCCATATGCCTCTGGATGTAGGTTTAATTATAAAGAAATTTTATTGATTTTTCTCTTTCATCTTGAATATTTCCAGGTTATTTTCTACCGGAGAGTACCTGCTGAAGAACAAATCAAAGATCTGTTGAGAAAGAAAAACTTTAAGGAAGCCGTCTCCTTGGTGGAGGAGCTTAAGAGTGATGGTGAAATATCTAATGAAATGCTCTCCTTCGTTCATGCTCAAATAGGGTTCCTGCTGCTTTTTGACTTGCATTTCGAGGAAGCTGTTAACCACTTTCTGCAGTCAGAGACAATGCAACCTTCTGAAGTTTTTCCATTTATAATGCGAGACCCAAATCGCTGGTCACTGCTGGTATGTGTTTACAGTTTCACTTTGCAAGACCTATTCCCTTGTCAGTATTTTTTATTTGACAAGAGATGGATCATATGCTTACCTTTAGTTTCATTAATTTCCATGGCCCCAAGGATAAATCATTTATCAGCCATGGGATGTTTCTTCATTTCCTTTAGCATACTATGCATTGTACCGATGCCAAACTCTTGAACTTCGTCCTCTTCCCTTCCACTCTTTTATATGAGTAGCCACAAGCAGAAAATGAATATTGATGGTAATAGGGTAACTGTGCCTTAACTAGTTCACTGAATTTGAATTTAGGAACCATATATACCATAACCTCTAAAGCCAAAGAAATAGTATACTGAGTGAAAAGGATTGGAATTGGAATCTTGAAATGGTGCAATATTAGTTTGCATTTGTGGAACCATACACTTGTTGGTTAGCTGGTGACTGGGCATACCTGATCAGGATGGTGACATGCTATCATTTGATTGTGATATTAAATGAATAAGCAATTGTTTCTAAGATTGTGTATGGATTTGCAATGGATTCTAAGACTGTATATCTGTGTATATGCCCTGTTTTATTGTGTTTTTGTTTGAGCAGATTATGTTAAACTTGTGTTGCATTGTCTGCATTTTTGAAATCATAACATTGAACTCACCCTTTCAGGTTCCTAGGAACCGATACTGGGGTTTGCATCCTCCCCCTGCTCCTCTTGAAGATGTTGTAGATGATGGGTTGATGGCTATCCAAAGAGCTATTTTTCTTAAAAAGGCAGGTGTAGATACTACAGTCAATGAAAATTTTCTCTTGAATCCACCAACTAGAGCTGATTTACTTGAGTTGGCAATAAAAAATATGAGCAGGTGTTTACGACTTTGCTTTGAAAGGTTTACATGTTATAGCTTTTGCATTCTGTCATTAGCTTGTAACTTTAAATTTCTGCTCCCTCCTATTGTAACTACAGATATCTTGAGGTTTCTCGTGAAAAAGAATTGTCTTTGTCAGTGAAAGAGGGAGTTGACACACTTCTAATGTACCTCTATAGAGCCCTAAACCGCATTGATGATATGGAAAAGCTTGCATCTTCTGGAAACAGCTGTATCGTGGTATGCTCCACTTTCTCTTTGCTGGAGTTGATAAAATAATTTTGCCTCACAAAGTTTTTACTTTTTTTTTTTTTTTTATACTGGTAATGGGTTGTTTAGATGATCAGATGAATCAGTTCCTGTCATGTGCATAAACCAAATTTTAAATCAATGAAGAGGGTTACCACTTGGCTTTGAGGTTCGCGGTTACTCCTATGATGTATAATTAAGGTAGAAGAAGTCATAATTTGAATCAATATTAAGAATCTTAAAAAAAAGCTTTATGTTGTTGCACGGGATCCATTCTTCTTTACTCTATTTTGCCTCTATTCTCTTTAAGCATGACCTATCTCTCAGCTGAATTCATTTAAACTCAAATAAGCATCAATTCCAGTTAGCTGGTTGGATCATGCATGTCTCCTCAATGCAGTTCAATGTTGATCCTTCTAACAAAATGTTAAGTGAAGAAAATATTTGCATCTTTTCTTTGTTCTGAAGTTTACTTGTTAGATGAAGTCAGGTGCAATTCATCTCTCAAAGTAGACAGTCTTATGTCTTGTTTTTGTCAATGTTGGTTGATTTTTATAGATTCCACTGAAGGTGTATTTTACAGAAGATATTTTGGAACTATATAAAACTTGTAAAAGGAGCAGTCTATTGATAGCAACAGTCTAACCAGCCAATTGCTTTGGGTTTTAAATTCTATAACTGGTAGCTAGAAGTCAAAACTACATAGTTCATAAGCCTCAAGTCAATAGTAGTCTGCGGAATCTTAGTATTCCAATGCATTGCAAAACAGAGGGGCTGTTGTAAGGAGCTTGCTTGAAGGATGACCGTACATCTTCCATGGGCAGTGCAGGAGGAGTTAGAAACCCTGTTAGATGAATCTGGACATTTACGGACTCTCGCCTTCTTATATGCAAGTAAAGGGATGAGCTCAAAGGCTCTTACCATATGGCGCATTTTGGCAAAAAATTATTCTTCTGGTCTATGGAAAGATCCTGCTCGGGAGCACGACTTACTGGATGCCAATACAAATGTTATTTCTGGCAGAGAGGTTGCTGCAACTGAGGCATCAAAAATTCTAGAGGAGCTGTCTGATCAGGATTTGGTTTTGCAACATCTTGGATGGGTATGTAGCATTTGAAGTTGGTGTTTTTATGTTTTTACAGAATTTTGAAACTGACAGCTAAATTCACAATTCGGTGAAATCTTATTAGATTGCAGATGTTAACCCCTTACTCACAGTTCAAGTTTTGACATCAGAGAAAAGAGTAGATCAGCTTTCACCAGGTAGGCCTTGGTTTTCAGAGAATACTCTCACTGTGAGTTTTGGGTCTTTACTACTTGCTATTTAAGAATTTTGCTTATTTTACTCTATGGCATCTCACTGGTGAATCAACTACCATCATGAATGCATTCTAAGCTTTGAAATTTAATTGAATTTTAGCAAATTTCTAGGTTTTATTCATATACTAGGTAGCTCTTGCGGTCCTCTTAGTTTGTGATGTTACTCAATTTATTTTCTGGTTACTCAATTTATTTTCTGTCTTGCAATAAGTGAAACATTTTGTAAAATGAATATATTTAACATCTTGTAAATTTGCAATGGCATGGATCAGTGTATATTATGCCATTTAACTTGATATGAAGCTGATAAGTTTTATGCTGCCAAGAAAGTTCATGATAGTTACTATTTTTTTTTATATTTCCTAAAGTGAATCCGCCCTTTCAATTCTTTCATTGCAGATGAAATAATTGCTGCCATTGATCCAAAAAAGGTTGAAATTCTCCAAAGGTATGCCCACCACATACTCCATAAATTACAGCTCCAGAGCTATGCAAATGATTGGTTTTTGGTGGGTCATATGACCTGCAATTGCCTTTGGATTGTGTTCTGCAGGTATCTCCAATGGTTGATTGAAGATCAAGACTCTTGTGACACACAGTTCCACACGCTATATGCGCTATCACTTGCAAAGTCAGCAATTGAAACCTTTGAAGTGCAGAGTACCTTCCAAGAACCTGATGATGGAAGGCTGGAGGAAACAAAAATTTCTGATCCTGGAGGAAACTCAATCTTTCAAAATCCTGTACGAGAAAGGTTGCAGATATTCTTACAGTCATCAGACTTGTATGATCCGGAAGAGGTTCTTGACTTGATTGAGGGATCAGATCTTTGGCTGGAAAAGGTCGTTGGTTCTCTTTTGTCACACGGTTTTTAATTGTACTTAATTGATCATGATCAACGCCCCCCCCTCCCCCCCCTCCCCAATCAGTATTTGTGCCATTTATATCTTTCTGCCAAAAAGTAAAGTATGAATGGCATCAATGCTTTTATATGGCAGAAAGAGCAAATTTTGCTTATCAGTTGCTGATTTAAGTTTTGATTTTTTTGGACAGGCAATTCTATACAGAAAATTAGGGCAAGAGACTTTGGTGCTGCAAATTTTGGCCTTGTAAGCCTGCACATTACTTTCTGAATATTACTGACAGGAACTGTTTGCCAGCTTTTCAAATCTTAATTTATGTGGCTAGGGAAGAATCAGAGGGTTTTCAGCTGACATACACGTATTGGCTTTGAGAAAACTTCATCATTCCATTCGCTAATAATGGTTTCATTATATATTTCTCTGCTATTCAAATTTTCTTGTGCAAGAAAAATTTGTAATATATAGTTTTCGTGGTTTTTGTTGGTTATTAGCTGCTCATTACTAAATTGAATTAAAGAGGCTGTTGTTTCACAGATACCTCTCTGTCTCCTTGCTGCTTTGGTTGATCGTAAATTGTGTGTATTTTAAATAACGTTCATTGCCCTCTCAGGAAGCTGGAGGACAGTGAAGCTGCGGAACAATATTGTGCAGAGATTGGAAGACCAGATGCCTATATGCAGTTAGTTTCTTTTTTGCTCCTCTTTTTTCCTTATTTTCTCCTCTTTCCCCAACAGATACACATGAATATTCTTACTACTGGCCTTTCACTTTCTGTGATGTGATCTCTTTAGGTTACTTGATATGTATTTGGATCCACAAAATGGTAAAGAGCCCATGTTTAATGCTGCTGTTCGACTTCTGCATAATCATGGAGAATTACTGGATCCTTTGCAAGTTCTAGAGGTAGAAAATCCACCTATTCTCATTCTTTCTCTTGCAGCACATGCATTCTAGGACAACTTTTACTTAATGGCTTGCGTTCGAGTTTAAAAATTTAAGCAAGCTATTCTCAATATTTTGAAACTCTAGCAGGGAGAAAAGCCAACAACATTATACTTAAGATATTCACATTTTCTTATATTTTATATCTGTTATTTGCCTCCACATGTAAGAATTCTATCAGAGCGCTATATATATATATAATGTTCAGCTACCATTAAATGCGGGAATGAATGATATCTAGTCTGGATATATTTAAAATAACGAAAGTGAATTCTAATTTGTTGTCATAGTAATAGTTGCTCCTGTTGGGTTGTCTCTCTGACCTCCTCTGGTCTCCAAGCCTGTGTCAACTAAAGACCCATTGATCCACAATAAAATCATAATCAATACTCTTCAGGATCTACTGATATTATTCCCTTTTATGGAGAGATGCTGCAACATGGCATTATGTGATACCCATTTCCTTGGCTGGAATTGTAGGATTGATTGTAAAGTTCTTGTTTCATTGTTGTTTCTTGTTGAGAGATTAATTTTTGTTGCAGACATTGTCCCCAGATATGCCCCTCCAACTTGCCTCAGATACAATACTAAGAATGTTGAGGGCTCGGCTTCACCATCATCGCCAAGGACAAGTAAGATTTTTTACTTAAAGTTACTGAAAAACCTATTCAAATAGCCTTTTCCAACATGAGCCTTCTGGCTTTTATTTTTTCCCCTCTTGGTTGCTTTATTGGATCTATTAGCTTGGTTGAACCACTCCCATCTGAAAACATGTAATGCTCATAGTCATGCAGAGAGTCAAATAGCACTATAGCATACTGCACTGTGTTATATACTACTGGATCCCCCTTTAGAACATCTCTCAGAAAAGAATATAACAACGTTTTGTGGTTTGTTCTGCATTCCATTATCTATATTGTCTAAACTTCTCTTTAACTTTTCAGATTGTTCATAATCTGTCCCGTGCTCTAAATGTTGACGCAAAACTTGCAAGATTGGAGGAAAGATCACGGCATGTACAGATAAATGATGAGAGCCTTTGTGATTCTTGTCATGCCCGGTTAGGAACCAAACTGTTTGCAATGTACCCAGATGACACTGTTGTTTGTTACAAGGTTGGTCATTGATATATTTTTTGTTAACAAAAACTCCATGGGGGCTTTGGAAGCAAGACAACATAACCTATAATCTACATGCTATATTTGCAGTGTTTCCGTCGACTGGGAGAGTCCACTTCTGTCACAGGTCATGACTTCAAGCGAGATCCACTGATCAAGCCAGGTTGGCTTGTGACACGCTAATCTAGAAATGATTTTTGTGTGTCAGAATCGAAAGATGGTTTACGAAGGTGGTGTCTGTTCATGACAGTCATACTTACTGACTTGAGACACAGATGTCATTGCAGCTGCTCCTTTTCTTCTCCCTTCGTTTTGGGTTGAGGAGTGGGGGGAGCTTTCTCGTATGGGAGGAATATACTCTTTGAACTACAAAACCTCGTTCCTGGCAAAGGAAGTAGGTAAGGATGAAGCTCATTTGTAGTTTGCCTAATGGAGAGCTCTATATGGACTCCCTGGTAGTTATAGGTAGGTGGTCTCCAATTTTCAGAAAATGAGTTGTTTGGTTAACCTTGCTGTAATAAATTGCTCTTCGTGTACTTTGTTGATGTCACTATACTTTTTTGGCTGATCTCCTCTTGGCTGCCTGCTGGTTAGAGCCGAGATTGTTTTGAAGTTTGAGAAATTCCATTGAATTACATCTCACGGTTGTCCGCTGTGTTCATATTTTCAAGCGTGCTAACTGTTACCCTGCCTTTGGAATTGGAATGCCTTTGAAGAGGTCTTGGAACGCATTTGTAACCTTTTATGTTTATGATTTTTTTTAATGTTTAAATGCTAAAATTAATTTCTTAAAAACTATATTTTCAAGTAAAAAAATACTTTTAAAAGAAGATATTATTACACTAAAATCTATTTGTCCTTATGCTTTGATAAAATCCGAAAGCAAATTCTTTTCTTTGCCCTGCCTTTCACGAAATTTGAAAAACTATATATATATTCTAAACAATATGTGATTTATTTATAAGTGATTTATTTTGGTTACTAAAATCTTCAATCGTTGAAAATCATTTTCTAAAAAATGATTTGAATCCTCATTTGTTTTTAATCAGAACTGCGAGGATGACTTGGGTGTAGGTTTTTTTCTGGGAGAAAAAAAAAGTAATATTATCTAGAACATAAAAAAGTATTTTCAACCAGAAAAAAAAGCTCAAAAGAATGCTAGAAGATGCGTAACTGCTACTGTATCAGTAAAGCCACTGTGGATATGATGGTCCGGTAAAAAAGGAACAGAGCATGTATTTTTATAAGGAAAAACTACAAGGACTATAATGGAAATAACAACGAACTGTTTTGGAAATAAAAACAAGAATAGGGACTAAAATGAAAATAAACAAATGCACTTAGATCCATATCCCCCCAAAAAAAATCCCATCATTTAGCTCCCCCCAAGCCCTCCCACGTTTTACAGTACTAGACGCGCACACACAACACAAGCAAACCCTCAAGAAGCCTAAGCCACGAAGCCAGAAAGACGAAGAACGCCACCAACGACGTCGCTTCAGCAAGCAAGGCTTTCTTTTCCCCTCCCTCTCCTTCTCGCAGGTCAGTCGGATTTCTGTATCTTATTTATTTATTTCCCTTTTCTTCTCTCCTTCTTCAAAACCTAGAAATTATTAGTTCGATCTTGATTTACCTCTTCTTCTTTTTTTTTTGAAGAAATTACGATTACGTTTTGCAAAATGAAGTGTTGAGTTCAAATCTGTTGAAATTTTTAGGGTTCACCTAAAATGGATCAACAAACCCTAACTTGGATCAGCTATAAAATCTCTTGCTATTAAAGCTCGTATTGGGTCGCTGTTATTTGTTTCATCAAGTGTCACTTGTCTTCTTTGCTAAACTCAATAAAATATTCAATTTTTAGGTTTTGGGATTGCTATGTTTCTATTACACTGTTTATTAGCGAAATTGTCCTTTTCAACCTGCTGTCTCTGTCACAACCCGCTGAATGAATGGATCAAAAAAGAAGTAAGAATAGTTATGCTGTTTATAAGCGACATTGCCTTTTTCAATCTGTTGTCTCTGTCACAATGTATGTTGAATTAATTGATAAAAAAAGAAGTAACAATACAAATCGCCTGCAAAATTTCTCCTTTTGTTAGTACACATGGACTTCTCAACAGATTAAATGGAAGAGAAAGTAGAAGGGTAGAAGACATAAAATTTCCACAAATACGATACAAGGCATTTTTATATGGTTTATTAAGTGCTATTTATTCACGTAGCTTAGCTCAAGAAAAGTTTCAATTTTTTTTTGGTATTGGTTGTGTATCTGTTTCATGGGGTTGGAACTGATTTAATTTTTGTGAAGGGTTAATTATAAAATGCTTGCTGGTGATGAAGTGAAAGAAGACTAGTTCTTGACATAGTAGTCGAATCTTGTTTGTATTATCCTGATATTGGAAAACTATGGCTGGATTATTGTTACCTGGGGAATCTTCACATTATGGGAATTCCGAGGGCGGGCCGTCTAGGGGTTCTCAAGAAAGGCCAGAGGAAGGGGATCGTTGGTATTTTTCAAGGAAAGAAATAGAAGAGAATTCCCCATCAAGAAGAGATAATATTGACTTGAAGAAAGAGACGTATCTACGGAAATCATATTGCACGTTTTTGCAGGATCTTGGCATGAGATTGAAAGTGTGAGTTCATGTATACATGTATATTGTTGTTTTATTTTCATTCTTTTACTGACTTGATGACAAATTTTTCAGTAGTGTTCTAATCTAGTCTGATGCTGAGGTCAATTTTCATTCCATTTTTCTTTTTGCACCATCATTTACATTGAGGGAGATGCAAAGTGTTCTGTTTTGCTTACTATACATAAAATTAAAAAAAACTTGGAATTCGATAACGCAAGTGGATATTAGTTCTTATAAGCATTCGCTTGATATTTCTTAGCACTAGCTCTGACCATATGCAGGGTATTATCATGTTTGATGATTTTATATGGTAGCTCAAGTGTAAATCCTGGTGCTTCTAGATTGTTGATGCATAATTATTAAGAATAGATGAATCCTTTGAATTTTTTTAATGATTTTGTTTATTTAAAATGGTTAATTGGTTAGGTTTCTTAAAATAAAAGAATTTTTAAATTGTGAATTTATACTTTGTAGGATACTTTTGATGCTGATGTGCATAGGGGAATTCTCATCATGGTTAATCTGAGAGCTCTATCATGGTTCAAGAATTTCTATCTCAAGCACTATATTTATATCCTTTAATTTTTAATAATGTATATAATAAGGCATATGAGCGCTCTTTGGGTTTAGACTGTAACATGTCACTTGAGCATTCTAGAAAGAAGGAATGCTTTGAGAGATGGTTATCATTTAGAAATATAGGGGGGAGTGGAATTCTAATGATCTGCATCTTATCCATCACTCAACAATCATTAGATTTTATCTGGGATGTGTTGGTGAAGGCTTTTTTAGGAATGAAATCCTGTCACACCAATTTGTTGAGGTATATGTTATGGAAAGTGACGCATGGGGTAATATTTGATGTATTGGTGTAGAGTGCTGTTAGGAAGATCCATGGGAGAAAATTTTCTTTGTTCTTTTTTTTTCCCTGTTAAAGATACTGAAATCTTTTGCAATTAAAGAATGTGATAGACAATTGAAATATCAATTCTTATTTATGACATAATTTATTGAGAGAGAGAGGATGTGATACAACAAGAACTAAGCTTCAATTGCAAATTAGTTGGGGAGAGAGTGTGATGGATTACTGAAACAATGAAGGGCAAGTGCATGCACATGCACTCACTCACGACTGAGGGCCATTTAATAGTTAATTGATCAATGTGGTATGATGTCATTACAATATTGCATTGGTGGTGGTAGTGAAGAAGTTTGAATCAATAATCATGACCCCTACAATTTTGAATGGGAAATCGTGGCCTTTCTGATGCAATGTGATTTTTCAAACACCTACACCACCTTCCTTTGCATGCTTCTGCCTGTCACTTCCATTATTGATGCCATTGCTTGCTTGCAATGATTTCATCAGTGAACTCTCATTTTGTCTGCATGGAGGGATGTTGGTGAAAGGAAATATGAGAAAAGAATTTGGAGAACTCATCCATGCTGCTGATAATCTCAATTATTGCTTTATATACTGGACCCATCAACTGCCTTCTTAATAGATTGAAATGCTATCTCTGATCTGTGAAGGGTTGTATATTTATGTGCTTGCAAACCAAGTTGTGCATTGATGTTATCCTTAGAATTTTAGAATTAGTGTTTTGAAAGTGAAGCATTTTCTTGTTTATCTTGAAAGCATTTGGGTGGGTGTTTTTAGGGGACTGATATTCCTAGGTAAGGAGTGCACTTCCATTTTTGAACTTCGTTACTGTATTTGTTTTGGAGAATGAATTGTTTCCTGAATTTGTAACTGTGGCTGTTTCTTTTTAATAATTGAATTTGGTTATTGTCTTGTTCATGCTACTTTTGAGAATGGCTTGCTCCCCAAATTTGTAACTACATCCTCTCTTTTTTTTTATAATTATGTTTCTTATTTTGTCTAGAAAAAGGAAAGCTGACAGCAGCGTGCACAAATAAAACCACTTAATACTTATGCTACAAAATGAATGTTTTTATCTGTTTCTTAGGGAGGGGCATTGTCTTGTGAAATTGATTGATTACCTAGCTGAACCGTGTTTCTTTTATTCATTTTTTCCTTTTCTTTGGGGAGGGATTTCTACTGTGTCCGGCATACCTGTTTCACATGTATTTTTGAGCAAAAGAGATCTAGACAACAATTGGAAAATGAAACTAACATTTTGTTTCTGTGCAGGCCCCAGGTAACCATAGCCACAGCAATAATATTTTGTCACAGATTCTTCATTCGCCAATCACATGCAAATAATGATCGAAGGGTAAGTCAATTGATGCTCAAACTAATGTTGCTTATGCTTTCTACGCCATTTGAACCTTTAATGCTTGCATTGAATCAATTGTTGAATCTGATATTTTTGAACCTCTATATGAATTGTATTTCTTTACAGAAATTTAAGGGTGATAGATTTAGGTCATAGAGACTCATAAAGTAATGTTGTGAGAATATCTTTTGAAATGGAAGCTGTTCACTAGAAAATTGTTGGTAATATGCTCATGTAGGCTGTAAAATAATTTAAGAAAAAACAAGATCAATCCAGTTCAAGGAAAATGACTGGAAAAAAAAAAAGATTCGGTGAATTGAAATTCATACTGATTTGTTCCCATGCTCCATCCATCTTTTTTATTTTTTGGCTTTGCAGACCATAGCAACTGTGTGCATGTTCCTTGCTGGGAAGGTGGAAGAGACTCCTCGTCCACTAAAGGATGTTATTGTAGTTTCCTATGAGATAATGCACAAAAAAGATCCCGCTGCCGCCCAGAGGATCAAACAAAAGGTTTTCTTTATTTTAATGGTGTTTTGACCAGCTTATTGGTGCGCACTGCATCATTCTGATTCTTACCAAGTTGTGGTGTTATTGTCATTTTCCTTTTCCATTTTCAGTTTTCTTTTCCTATTCTAGTTTTCTTTTTTCAATATAATAACATCTTCATTTCTCATTTTTCATAAAAAAAATAAAATAATAATTTATAATAGTCATCTTAATATTTTGTATTTGTGATAATCTAATTGTAGAATATTAATTTTATTTCATTCAAATTAAAAATTATCATGAAAAGTTATATTGTAAACTAAAAAAAAAAGGAAGAAAATCATACTAGATTTATAATAAAAATAAAATTTATGACACTACCTAAATATGAAAATTAAAAAATAATAATTTGAATCTCTTACATTCCTAAAAAGTGCCTGTATATAAAAGAAAAATTGTATTGTTCATGTTTTTTATTTATTTGGAAAACAGTGGAAAACTTGTAAAGGAAAACTGCAGAGAACCTCTAAAATGTGTTTTCCAAACTTAGTAGAAATTTGAAATACTGGAAAAGTTTTTCGTTTTATTTTATTGGAGTATTACTATGTTTCTGAACAACCAGTCTGTCTTCACTGCATTTTCTGCGCTTATCTTAGTTGTTTCTGTCCACTCCCCTCACCCCCATCTCTAGAACATAAATTTTCACCTCACTAATTCTACTTCATGCTTTATATAAGATAACCAAACATGGTTGTTGGTGAGTAGTACCTTGACATTATAGTTCACATTTGAAAGACTGGTTTATCATGTATGACACATGGTGAATTATATTGCCTAAGTACATGAAATTACTTGGCAAAAGTTGCTTAGTCGGTGTTGTACAAATCTTTTTCACTTTTTCAGAATTTTATCACCATGCTTCTCTTGAATTAAAACCCTGGCTCCGAATCCTCTTTTTTTCATTTGCCGAGCATTGGCAAATCTCCTTGCTGCTTTGGATGCTCCTTGAATTTTTCCTTCTCGGTTTCAGTAACTATGGAGTTTCTAAAGCTTACCCATTGATCAACGTTTATCATGCAGGAAGTCTATGAGCAACAGAAAGAGCTTATTTTAATTGGGGAGAGGGTTGTACTTGCCACGTTGGGTTTTGACTTCAATGTTCATCACCCTTACAAACCTCTAGTTGAAGCAATAAAAAAATTTAAGGTTGCACAAAATGCCCTTGCTCAAGTTGCATGGAATTTTGTCAATGACGGGTATGCATAATGTCCTTTTTGAGCTCTTAATAATCAAATGCGATGCTTTCTCCTCTTTTCTTCACACTCTGGAAAGCGGCTTGCAGGCTGAGGACTTCGCTCTGCCTGCAATTTAAGCCCCATCACATTGCAGCAGGTGCCATTTTCCTTGCTGCCAAGTTCCTCAAAGTGAAGCTTCCATCGGATGGTGAGAAGGTCTGGTGGCAAGAATTTGATGTCACCCCGCGCCAGTTGGAGGGTTGGTTCCCTCCCCATAATTTTGTTGTAAGACTTGTATGGACTCAATTGGACAGTCTTCAAATAACCTCATGACACTAGTGCTGCACAAAATCATAGCAGCACTTTGACCCATGATATTTTGCTAGAACTGATCCTGATCGGATGATTCTAGCTTTGACCCTGATGAGATATGATTTTAGGTATCTTTTTTTATGCAATTACTTTGATGGCAACCAGAAGAGACCATGGGCTGCTCTTATGAGGGTCAGGAGTTTGGGCAGGCAGGCTGCCCATTTACCCACTGGTGTTGATTGGCTGTCCTCTTGAGTCTTTTATTTACTCAATATGCATTTGGATATTTTGTTGTATCATTAAGGTTGTTTTGTTTGCAGAGGTTAGCAATCAAATGTTGGAGTTGTATGAGCAAAACAGAGTGCCCCAATCACAGGGGAGTGAGGTAGAAGGAAGTGCTGGAGGTGGGTCAGGGCATCGACAGCTGACTAGAACTCCAGCTGTAAGTGAGGACCATGTTTCAAAGCAGGCATTGTCACGAGCAGCCCCTGAACCGGTGTGCCAAGATATCAACGTGGCACCACCAAGAAACACCCACACTCAAAATAATGAAAATGGGAGTGGAGAAACTGAGAGTGTTATTACCGATCACAAGGTTGAGGTAGAAACTAGAGACAATCAGCACCATGAGCATGTCTCCCACAAGGAACTCACTAGAGAGGACCCCAATAAGGTCAGGTATGAGGCAGAGCAAATAGGGGAAGAAGACCAAAAAAGAACTGTAGGGAGAAATGAGGGTGCAGAAGCTGGAGAGTGGAGGGATGATGCTGTATCGCGCAAGTCCAGCAGCATAGCTGGTAGAAATTTAGATCGAGAAGGCCCAGTTAACCAGTCCCCTAAAGATGCTATTAAGATGATAGACAAGGACAAGGTGAAGGCAGCACTTGAGAAAAGGAAGAAATCTCGAGGGGAGACAACACGAAAAAAGGATATTATGGATGAGGATGATCTTATTGAAAGGGAACTAGAAGATGGGGTTGAGTTGGCAGCTGAGAATGAGAAAATCAAACGAGAGAGAAGACAGAGCTGGTCTAATAATGATCATGCAGAAACTGGGGATGGAAACCACGTGATCATGAAAGGGCAATCATCACGGGGATTGGAAGCAGAATATGTAGAAGAAGGGGAAATGTTAGATGATGCTTCTCCTGTGGTGAATGGCCGAAAAAGAAAAGGGAGCCCGGCAGAAAGGCAGTCAGAGGGAAAGAGGCGGCATGATTATATACCGAATCACAACCGCGATACCATAGAAGATGGACACAAGATGGGCAAAAGTGGTTATGTGGACAGGGAGCACAGAAGGCATTCTCAAGATAATCACCTGTGAGGTAAATGTTAAGGCTCCCTTTGTATTATGGTTATGTGATCAGCATGATCTTGGCTGAACACTGCTTTGTATGAGTTTGATTTTAATTGCCTGTATGGCATATGTCTTCATACATGATAATGAACGGGACGCTTCAAATTTTGAAAATGGCAGAGCCTCCCCAAAAGAAAAAAAGAAAAGAAAAGAAGAGGAAAGGAAAGGAAAAAGAAAGAAATGAAAGCTGTCATATTTATTCACTCAATGTTGAGATATAGACTGGAAGCCTGGAAATGCTTGTTGCTGCTTCATATAATTCTGGGTTTATTGATTGATCTACTCTCATTCACTTGCTTGGCTGGCTTTGACACGAGATTAATGAACAAGTCCAAATCATAATCCACATGTAAGTCTAGAGCTATCTGTTATAGATTCGAGTTATGCTTCAAAACTTGATTTGAATGGATGGTTTGTAAATTTTGATATGCAAGTTTCTGAGTACACCACCCCCCCAAGTTAGATGAGAGCTTCTTAACCCCTTACGATCTCTCGAGTATCAGTTTCTTAAGGCCATGGTTTTTCATCGTGGTTCTTGATCAACGTGGAAAAAACTTTAGATAGTTTATATATGGGATTGACTGCGGGTTCTAGCTCTTGATGGTGCTTGATGAACCGCGGTGAACCGAAGCCGTGGTAAACCTGAAGTTGGTGTCCTCCCTGCTCAGTGAAGACGAATTAAATAAATTAATCGATGTTAACTTGACGGAAAGATTTTTCCCTGAACGGCTTGCCAGAAAATTTCATCCGCGTAACCAAAGGGATTTTGAATTAGATATTAATTAGTTAGGTTGCAAACGCCACAAAGTGTATTAGCTGTTAACTTTTTTAAAAAATTAAGTGCAGGATCTAAGTCTATTTTATTTTATCAGGTTAGTTCCAAGCATATTTGAATTCTGTTTGATTCTATCAGGTTAGTTTCAAGCATATTCAAATATATCCTGTTGCGGTTTAAATTTAAATTATTTTGGGTCTTATTTAAGCTAGTTCAAGTCTAGTCTTGAGTCAGGCTGTGTATAATCTAAACTTATTTACATTATGTACGTAGCAGGATTTAAGTTTATTTTTAAATTTTTTATTTGTATGTAATTTATAAATAAAAGTAAATGTAAAATTAAGTGTAATTTGATAAAATTATTATTAAAATATATTTGATAAAATTACTAAATGATATAATATTTTCTTTCAAATTCATCAATTATTTTATTAATAATATTAATTACAATAAAATATACTCTTATAAATTTTATTGAAAGTAATAATATTTATAATACAAATCATAATATTTTTAGTATTAATATTATTAATTATTATAAAAATAATATTATTTACAACTCCAAAAATAATAATACCTTTTATATTAATACTATTAATAATATAAAAAAAATATATTAAGAAAAAATATATTAATAATTTTATTATTAATTATACCAAAAAAAATATTAATAGAACAAATAATAATAGTTCTGAGATCAACATTATTAATTAAACTAAAAAAATAATAATATTTTTAACACCAATATTATCAATCATATGAAAAAAACATAGTAAAAAAATATAATAATTCTTTTAATATTAATTATACAAAAAAAATATCAATAAAATAAACAATAATATTTTTACTATTAATATTCTAAAAATTAATTATACTAAAAAAAGAATAATAAGAAAACTAATAATAATATTTTTAATACCAATACTTGTAATTACATTAGAAGTATAGACAATCCAAACATCACGTGATGTTTTGGGTGCACTCAAGAAAAAACAAACCAAGCGACTTGCAGCATAGCAACACCTGTCACTTGGTATGCTTCCTTTGAAATGCAACCAAAGCACCATGTGGTGCTTGATATATCCATGATCAGGATCCAATTCTATTTTAGATCTTGCCCTGTCAAGTTGAAGGCTATTCTTAGGCCATGCTTGTGAGTGACCAAGTCAGAGTACCACCTAACGCTTGGACTATAATTAAAAGGAAGTAGGTCAAGCGCCACGTGGTGCTTAGGCTATCAATCAAAGCGTCACCTGTCACTTGGACTGCAGTCAAAAGAAAGTGGGGTTGTTCACCCCCAAAAGGAATTCAAGCGCTACGTGTCTCATCGTGTCTCATCGTGATTTTTTTATAATAATAGCAGTTTTTAAAAATTTATTAATAATGATAATAATATTTATGCTTTTATAAATTTTAATGAAACTACTAAAATTTTTAAAATACAAATAATAATATTTTTAGTAGCAATAATATGAATTATTATAAAAATCATATTATTTATAACACCAAATATAATAATATTTTAGATATTAATACTATCAAATACACCAAAAATTAATATTAAGAGAACAAATAATAATAGATTTGAGATCAATACTATTAATTAGACTTAAAAAAATATTATATTAATAAAAAATATAATAATTCTTTTAATATTAATTATACAAAAAAATAAACAAAACAAACAATAATATTTTTACTATTAATACTCTAAAAATTAGTTATATTAAAAAAAGAATAATAAGAAAACTAAGAAAATTACTTTTAATACCAATATTTGTAATTACACCAAAAATATAGACAGCCTAAGCACTACGCGACATTTGAGCTGCACGCAAGAGTAAGCAGACCAAATATCAGGTAGCGTTATATTGCAAGCTTGAGGTAATGCTGTCCAAATACCACGTAGCGCTTAGTTTGCACCAAAAAAAATAGATCAAGCACTAGATGGCACTGTATTTACTTAGCCCAAAATAGATAGCCCAAATATCACGTGTATGCAGTTCCAAGAGATGCACTTCTAGTCTAGCACTTGGAGCCGACAGGCTACAATCTCTTCAAATGCTTCCTCCAACAGTGCAAGTACTTATAGTATATAATACCCACGTTACAATACAGCATAATATAATATACAGTGAATACTCTGGCAATTTATAGTAAAATCACTCATAATATATTTATAGTGAAGCACAATACAGTATATAGGAAAAATTCTTAACGTTTATAATAAAATCATTCACAATCCAGCATAGTACACTCAATAAATTCACTTAAACTAAACAATAACCTACACTACAATAAAACGCAGATTTCTTTTAAGTTATAGTTAATAAAATTAGCATTAGCATTGTTTACTAACAATTTAAAAATAATAATTGCGAGGGTTGATTTGAACTCGTCTCAGAAGCCGATGTAACTCACGATTGACTGGTGAAATAAGAGAATGTGCTTCTCAGCTGCTGCACGGATAGGTATGTGAAAGTGAGTTCATGGTAACCACGCGAATACACCAGCCATGCTGGCAAATCTCTTATCCAAAATTTCTTTGGAGGGTAGAATAGCAGAGAAGCTGATACCCACAGCAAAACACTCCTAATCAATGACAACTGTCCACCTCAGCCTCCTTACTCCTCCCCACCTCCCCATCCCCATTTCCACCACCAATCCCTCCTTGCAAGAATCTCCTTTTTAAAAAACTTTATCTTTTTTTTTTAAAAAAAACTAACTCTCTACACTGTTCATTCAGAGCTCCTTGTTTCAACTATCTGTCTTTCTTTCTGATCTAACGCACTAGATCCCTAAGAAAGAAAGCGGGGAAAAAAAAAAGACAAAAAAAATGTCACTTACAGTACCAAACAACCTGTCCATGATGAAGCCAAAACTTGGGGTTTCTCAGGTGACCCCAACTAAACCAAGATCCATGATTGGATGTTCAGCATCACAAACTCCATCAACAGAAGGGAAATCATCATCACCACTCCAAGCATTCTCTGCTGCCCTCGCGCTCTCTTCCATCCTCTTATCAGCTCCACTGCCAGCTGTTGCTGATATCTCCGGCCTAACCCCATGCAAAAATTCCAAACAATTTGCCAAACGGGAGAAACAGCAGATTAAAAAGCTAGAATCTTCTCTCAAACTTTATGCACCTGGCTATCAAAGCTACAATTGAGAAGACAAAAAGAAGATTTGACAACTATGGGAAGCAAGGGTTGCTATGCGGGTCAGATGGGCTGCCTCATGTGATAGTGAGTGGTGACCAAAGGCATTGGGGAGAGTTTATTACACCGGGGGTTTTGTTCTTATACATTGCTGGATGGATTGGATGGGTTGGTAGGAGTTACTTGATTGCTATAAGTGATGAGAAGAAGCCAGCAATGAAGGAGATCATTATTGATGTGCCTTTGGCTACCAGCTTGGTCTTTAGAGGCTTTTCATGGCCTGTTTCTGCCTACAGAGCGCTAGTCAATGGTGATCTTGTTGTCAAGGATGTTTAAGTTACCACCCAGGTTAGTCTCTTTTCCTACAGTTGTATAATCTCTTAGATCACGCTCGATTCACTTAGAAATTAGAAATGGATGGAGAATCCTTTTCCATAAACATGTTTTTTTTGGCACAGATATATTTAAGGGGCAGGCTATGGAGAGGAGTGTAAGAGGGGTGCATTCCTTGGGAGTCTGTTGATGAGAAGGGGGAGTTCCAGACAGGTGTGAATTTTACACCATAGTATGAAATTTGAAATCTCTCAAACCTAAAAATAAGGTTGTATTTACGATCATAACATAGTTTTTCAATTACTATTTTAATTGTTTTTATTATTTGAAAAGGGTTTTTTTTCTTGTGAAATTAAGAAAATACTTTCATTCAATATAAATTCATAAGAACAGAAACCACCACACTTATTTGACTTACATTGAAAACAACAAAAGAAAAGGATATAAAAAATAAGATGAACCAAGTCTTTATTTTTTTCATTTAGAGAAATTGAAAAACAACTTGCAGTTTGGGTAAAATTGGACACCAGGATTATACAAGTCCAGGGCTTGTTTCTACGAGCAATGGAAACCCACGACAGCGAAAGCTTGCAGTCCGACAAATACTCTCTGTGGGCCAAAGCCCTAGATAAAATGTGAGTCTCATCTATAGCCTTTGTAGCTTCTAATCGCCTTCTTCACTAGTAAACAAGGATGGATTACACCAGTAGTTAAAAGCAAACAATCCAGAGGACGAAGACAAATTGTACAAATTACTAATAGCGTGATTTGATAAAGCAAGTCTCTGTATCAACAATGCTTGAGTCCTTTTCAAGTCTCTGTATCAACAAGCTATAAAACACATTATCACAAGGCAAAATCATTTAAGAATCTAACTTAGTAAAGAACATTGCACCATGGAAGAAAAGCAGAACCACAGTCAATATATCGCTGAGCTTACATGGAAATTCCATCCAATGTGTAGCCACGAAGTCCACAATCAACCAGCATATAATTAATTACTCACTGTATATATATAGTTAAATTATATGTACATTATAGTTAATCCGAAAGCAAGGAGAGCCTAAATTGAAAGCAACTGCCACATCGCTATTACTAGCACCGCCGCCACAATAGTAATTACCACCACCGCCACTACTAGTGTCTATACCTCTTTACCCATATTGCTATATAGTGAGGAGGATATCAAGATTAAAAAAGAGGGCGATTGAAAACACAGGAGACAAAATCAACCAAGATATAGTAGCAGTAAGGCTACGCATGACATAAAAAGGTAGCATGCAGACCCTAGCATGACCACATTGACTCTCCCAAGCTGGTGTGGTCCACCATTTCCATGTCAAAAATGGGCTTCATTTGGGACCCCATGAGCCTAGAGGAAGGCGACCCACTATTACCCGGGCTAGCAGGAGTTGGCCCATGGTTTGATAGAGTGGCTGTCTGCCTCACTCGGAGGTGCACCACCTCTGCCTGAGCCAGTGCCAACTGGGTCTGCAGGACATCAATTTGATGCTGTAAAGACGATATAGCACCCACACACCCATAGACTGGATCACGCACCCTGGCATTTGCCTCATACACCATGCTGCTAACCGCATCTCCTCGTTGGTGCACTGGTAGTTCCTGGAAAATGAAAAGGAAGACCGTTTACTTCTCTCCGGGAAAGAGAATGGGCATAATCTCAGTCATTTCAGTGCAAATATATCAAGTGAGCCTGCCTTACCATGCATGAAGTTAAATTATATATCAATATAAATCATGCTGACTCACTGTGAAATGACTGCATGATTCACTATCTTGTATTATAAAGTCATGATGACCATTTCTCATGCAATTATTTCTCCATTCTCTCTTATCATTCAATGAACTTGTTGACTTGGCAAGACAAAGGTAGATGCGATTTACAATTGAATTATGCCCTTGTTAATTTGATTTGACAGGCTCCCCTCCCCTCCAGGTATTCGTCATTGTTGCCGGCTGACTGTTGTCAGGGTGGCCTTCCTAAGGCACTAGCTTTCTTCTCTCTTGCACCAAGAAAATAAAATAAAGATTGGACAAGTGCACATGATATCATGATTACATTATGCAGGGGTCATTTATACTGCCGTATGCATAGAAATTAATAAATATATGTATATTTCTCTTATGGTTTTCCATCCAGTCAATTACAAGGTGCTCCATCCTTCTCTATTTTGGATTCTTTCTGGGTGCCCGTCTCCGTCACTTCAGTGCCATTTCTTATTGGGATTACAAGCTTCCTCGTGCACCGATTTTTTTATATATACATAAAAAAATCTTTACCTTAATAATAAAAAAAATCCAACTCATTACGGAAATGGCATTGGTGCCCCTCTCCTTGTAGATGATAATAAGAGTTTACATCCCGGGGGTCATTTTGAGAAATCCCAGATTCCAGTCATCCCTCAATTATTAAGATCATCGAGTGCCATTAGAAATCAAAGAAACAGTCTTGATTTGGAAAAAAAACCACACAGAACCAACCACTTGTAGAAAGCAAAACCACCTCCAACATGGTTTTACGAGAACCTGCCTGTGCTCCCATATTCTTACAACCCAAGTTAAAACTAATAATTTGAGAGGTGGAAGGAGGAAAACGTTGCCTCTAACCCTTCCAATGAAGAATTAGGAGGGTAACCACATTTATCATGTGGATGGATTACCCACTTCATTGTAATGAGTGATCATTTAACCTCTTTTTTTTTTCTTTTTTCTAGATTTCTTCTAATTCCACCAAAGAAGTGCATCTCTCAATTGCTGTAAAATTAAGCACTTTCTTTAAATTATAAGAATCGACATAACAGCCTAATTACTAATTCACGAGTATTTATTGTGCAGACTTGAAAAATCAACGAATGACCACCAATCTGGGCATCAAATTAAGGAAGCAACTTCAGCAGAAAATGGGTACCCCAAAATAATGTAAAAAATGACTTCTTATTATAGGTCAAGAGTTTGGTTTCAAGTGCTTCAATCGAAGTGTAATGAAGTCATTTTCTGTGACCAGGATGTTGCTTCCAAACACACCCTTAAGTTCATTTTCTGCAAGATAGACTTTAAAAGTGCTATAAAGATTAAAGAGTAAAGTTAGACAGGAACCAACCTGTAACATCTTGTTGACATTACTAGCACCGAAAACCTTGTGCACATTAGCAAACTTCTGGGGCTCATCTGCCGGAAAATAAGGGGCAAACACACAATCCTGGGCACACCTTCTCCTTAGAAGCTTGCATGCTGCACATGGTGAGGGTGCACCTTGTTTCCTGCCACCCTCCTTCATGGTGTCAAAGGTCCTTTCCAAGTTAACACTAAACCCAACAATCTTTACTGTTGTGAGCGAACTCGCATAAGGTACTTCGGCCTCAGAGAAAGGACAAGGAGGTCAAGCTAGATGGTTAGAAGGACAGGGATATATGCTATATAGTAGAAGAGGTAGGGGCTAAAAAAGAAAAGTAGCAAAAGAGAGCTCTGATAGGGATAAGAGAGTAGAGGGGAGGGGGGGGGGGGGGGGGGGTGGGGGGGGGG
>NW_011499859.1:578219-601244 GCF_000495115.2 Populus euphratica | reverse complement strand
AGGGGAGGGAGCGGTGGTTTTATAAGCAAAGCCAGTCCATCTGAGATGGGTCCCATGAAAGGAAGCGGTGATTTTTTGGTCGACAAGAAACATCTCTTGAATTGCGACGTCCCTCGGCGCCCCTTTCTTTTTCTTTTGTTTTACATCATTTTTTTTTTTATATAGGAAGATGAAGTCTGAATCTCTTTTATCAGATCGATATACTCATAAGATTTCTTTTCTTAAGAAAAATAAAAAAAGAAAACAACCTATATATTTACCACCTCCGATTAAGCTTGGAGAGCGAGCAGTAACACAGCAGCTTAATGATAGCTTGGGCAATTATAATACGGCAGAAAATGGAATGGTTAAAGGCATGCCTTTGACAGTTAAAGATATGCAATGATGTTTTTGTCTGGTGGGCCCATCTGAATAGATTCACGAATCACCATGATGCAGCGAGCGAATGGGATGCGTCTTTGTTTTCCATCAAAGCGCTGTTGGTCTTTGGACTGTAATGTACCAGACACCTCATCTTACTTTCTTAATTTATTACAGTTACAGTAAAAAACAAAAACTCTCTTACTAGCACAATTTGATCTTAGATTGCTTGATCGAAAAACAACATGCATTCAAGTATCATCCCGTTCATGGGCTAATTCCTTGGTAAAAGAAAACAAATATAACACATGATCGCATCATTTTCTCAATAAATAAAAGCATAAATTTTGCAAATTAATTTTAATCATGAATGGTATTTTGATGTAATATTAAGATATAAAAATATATGATTCATCTGAGTTAACTTAAGTTAACCTACTATATTTATAAGAATAATTTAAAAAAATTAAAAAAATACAATGCGTGCAAATCTAAACTAAAAAAGGCTGCAAATCTAAACTAAATTATGAAAAATAAATTCAAGGATTAAATTATTTTAAAAAAGAATGAATTTTTTTTTAAATTAACTATTTCAATCCATAATCATTTATAAGAGAATATATAATGAAATTTGCTACATTAAAAACTCCATATCCATATGTTTTAGTATATTGTTAATTTATAGTGTTTGTGCCAAATAGAAAAATTAAATATATAATCCTTTTTATATGCTTTCCTTTTTTAAGGAGGATTTCTATTTGAAAATTTTATGGTGACAAATTAATTAATTTAATCTTTGACCAAATTTAAAAACCTGTTTTATAAACCATCTAATCCAGATGAATATTATGAAGATTTTAATGATATCATTTATAATAAGTTATATATGTATTAATATTATTCATCAATTTATAATATTTATTTTAATGATAATTATATTAATAATAATTAGTATAAATAATAATATTAATAGTAGTGATGATGATATCAACAATGTTATTTTTAATAAGTTAGAAGTTGAGTGCAACAACAACATAAAAAATACTTAATAAAAAACTTATTGATTTAAGCTATGTTAATTTTTTTTATTAAAAACTTACTATTATTACAAAAATAGCTTTGTTCAAGGGCTATGTAGATACAACACTTGTTGATTAAATAAATTTAAAATTTTCAATTCATTACTTTAGTATTTATTGGAATAAAAATAATTTTCTAATTATTATTTTTTATGCAAATTTCAACATGAAAAGAATGAATTTTATACCTAAAATTGTTATACAACAAAAATAAATAAAAAAGGAGACTTAAGAGTCTTGAATGAGTATCACGGGATTGAATTTCTCTCTAATATTAGGAGAGAGGATTCTTAAGAAAAATTATTTATTTTTTTTAATTATTTTCATTACTATTTAGTTTAGAAAAATATTTTCATTTATGGTGTTTTAAATTTTTTTTCCTATTTGGTTTAGAAAAACATATATTATACTTTATAATTTTATTTTTTTATTTAATTTAGAAATAATAGAATAACCCTATAATTATTTATTAGGATTTTTTCCCTCTTAAATATAGTCTTAGTACTAGTACAAATAAAGTTGTTTAACTTATATTTAAACAAATTCTTGTACAAATAAAGTTGTTTAACTTATATTTAAACAAATTCTTTGTAGATAAAATATTTAATAATAAAATTTTTAAATTAAAGTTTTAGTGTAATGATCCTATTTTAATAGAGTTTGTGTCGATTATACTTGTTATCTTTTTCTTTTTTTGTGCCATTTCCTTTAATCAAACATTTTTATTTCGACAAGACTCATTTAAGAATACCACCGTCATGAATCAAACATTTTGCAACCGCATAACTAAGATTGTCATGACGAGAACCGTATGTATGGGCTTTAAAGAAACCCCATAAAAAATTTATCAAATATAAATAAAAATATTAATAAAAAATTATTATTATTAAATTATAATGAGATTTACTGATGAAACATAGTATTATTATTTTTATCCGTATTTATTAACAAATTTTTTTTACGAATACCAAGAAAATTACTAGTAAAATTCAAGGTATAAAAAAAATTAAATAAGTGGTTTTCTATTATTTTTATCTATAAATCTAACATGTCAATATTGTTGATAAAATCATTAATGAAAAAATATAGTTGCTAGCTTTTATTGAAAAATTCATCGATAATATTTAAATTATAACATATCACAAGATTTTTCTATGTTCATTTTCTTCTATTTTTTTATGTAAAAAAAACAATATATATTTTTATTATTTTGTCATAAATTAATGATTTATCATTATAAATCTAGCCACCCCAACACTTAATCTTTTAATAATCATGTTCTTGTTTAATTTTTTTTGAAGATTATATAAATAAACAAAATTATTTATTTTTTGTTGCAACTCATTTTTTATGCTAATTTTTGCCATTTCTAAAGTATTCATCCTGAAATTCCAAACACAGTGGCAATATGATCCCCACCTTAGTTGCCATATATAACCACCGGTGAGATTCATGTAAATCTATCTTAGTTGCCATAACCACCGGTGAGATTCATGTAAATCTATCTATCAAAATATCCAGCATTAAAGGATACCTGATTACTAGTTCCCTCCAAACAAACCGACCATGCAATAAAAAAAAAATGAAGATTAAAGATGGAGCTTTGGGTACTGAAACATATTTGAACGATCACGACGCGGAAGGAAAGTAGCTAGCCGCCACCCTAACAACACCTCAATCGGAAGTAAGTGATCGAACAGTGACCAATTCCACTGTCCATTATCATCAATAAACCGACTAACAGTCCAATACTACGCGCTGTTCCTCAGAAATAATACCAACGTCACAAGCTACCAGTTTTACAAACCCGTTACATTAAAACTAAATGGACTTTGCGAGCATATATCTTTCGCATCACCCTATGTGAACCTCTTAGAAATCTTCTCAATAGCTTCACAAGTACCCTTTGGTAAACAAGCCGAATGCATAGCATACATAGCTAGGAAGTCAACACTGATTATTGACAAATAGTTATTCAACCTGCTAGAGATAGCTTATGGCTAGACGATAAACGAATAGCAGGACATTCTTCACGATCATCCTCAACATCATCGGATTCCTCCTCAAACCAAATAACTTCATGCTCCACTTCCACAGGAAAATCAACGACTGCACTTATCAGAGTCCTTTTATAAGAACTTTTACATGTAGTCTCATCAAAATCTTCTCCCGTAAAACTTGCACCAGCATTAGAATCAGTCGATTCAACATCATCACCCTTTCCACCCCTTTTCCCCCGCTGTTATATTAGCCACCCCATTTTGGTATTTTACTTCTTTTTTTTTCAGATTTTTAATGTTTTAAGTTATTGGAGCGTGTTGATATGCCTCAATACATGGTTGATATCCGTGCTCTTCAAACGATGCACGTGACATCACCAGATGAATGTAACTCATCTTCCATCGTCTCCCTAGATATATTATCAATCTTGTTTTATTTGGAGTGGTACGTGATAGCTAACAATAATCTGATTATCACATGTTATTGTTTTTTTTTTTTGATAGGTAATGTATATTATTGTCATCTTTTTTATTTTTACTTTTCAATTTCAATCCTCATTCTATTAATTTTTTTATTTCATTTTTTTCTATTTATAAATGTTTTTATTTTTTTTAATTTAGTCCTTCAATATAATTTTTCATATGTTTGGTTTTTCATTCTAGTCTTCTCTTTTTTAATTTCTAATTTTGTTCTTGGCACTTTTGTTGAAAATTGTTTCTTTCAATTTCATCTTGAAATCTATGTTTTTTAGTTTAACCCTCATTTTTTTAATTTTTTTTATTAAAGCTATTTTCAATTCAATTAAAATTTTTATATCTATAATTAATGTTTTTTCTCACCCTCATTTTTCTTTATCTTTTTGTGTAACTAATGTTTTTTTCTGGAATTCACCTTCGTACAATCATATTGTTCTCTATTATATTTTATTCTTTTCTATCACTTTATCTTGATTTTATAACCTAAATCTTGATTTTTGCATGTCATTTTTTGGATAAATATAATATTCAAACAAGGTTTTACTTGGTTGACTGATTTGTAGATATATTCTTCAAATCATTTACATCACGCCAGATCAACTTCTACGTATTTTAGTATTCTAGGGACGCTATATCAGCTTTAAAATTTGAACCCATCCAACAATCCAATTTACAAATCACATTGTTGACTCACGAAATTGAGTCTAATAACATTGCTGAGGAGTTATCCACAACAGTAGACAAGGGTACCAACATTGTAGGTGGAAACTAATAAAATATGTAGAATGAAGAAGAGGACACGAGTGGTGTCGGTAGCTCATTTTGCAAGTAGGCGTGTCAATTTGATCAATCCATACAGGTAGTTATCTTGAGCAGGATAAATTAATACAAAACACCATGAAATAATAGTACACTCGACAAATATCAAAGTCAAGCTAATATAGAACTAATATTATGAAGCGTTGCTGATCAAATATAGCAACGCACGCATTTTAATTTCCAACAAGCATGGCATGTAGCAGTATCATGGCAAGAATAATTATGAATATGAGCAAGGCATGTTGTTCTTCTTCAAAAGTCAGCTATATATATCATTAAAGAGAAGTGATTGTTAATTAATTAAATTAAATCAAAGCAATGATTACGAAACTTGAAGATCAAAATCTGATTAATTAAATCAAGAACTTGCTTCAGCTTTAGGTATCGCGCGCATGCAAGTCTCCATGTCCTTTTACAGTGACCAAAAAAAGGGAGAGTAAAAACAACAAAATAAATGGTCCAATTAAATCTTCTTCTTCTTCTTCTTTTTGTTTTTAATTTTTTATAAGCTAACCATATGTGTATGTGCGCTAAATCAATCTCAGGTGGCCCTGTTTAAACTAACTCATAATGAAGTGCTCAATTGCATAATCTTTTGAGTTAATGGATACAATAATTGTGTATTAGTCAACTGTGGGGTTTACCAGCATTTGGTCAATGAATACGCTTCAAGAACACACTAATTACATCTCCCACTAACCCTAAAAACATGTTTGAGAACAGCGTAACAACATTTCTTAATTTGGAATACAAAACCTGCTTTTCCTTTTATTCTGCCTTGTTTGTTTTTGTATTTTTTAAAAAATTTAAAAGTTTTTTATTTTTTTGTTTTGGAATTAATATTTTTTAATATTTTTAGATCATTTTAATGTACTGATATTAAAAATAATTTTTTTTAAAAAATATTATTTTAATGTATTTTAAAATAAAAAATATTTTAAAAAACAACCACAATTACACGTTTAATAAATACCAGACACTGCATGCTTAGTGTGTTAATCAATTAATAAATAGTAACTTCCCTATCAATGGCTGGAAGAACTTTTGTTTTTTAAAATAGAGGTTTCTTTAACTGGATTTTTCCCCTTAAAGGTTGACGGTTGGATGGTTACACAACAAGAAGTTGAAATCGTCTCTTGGTAATCTCATGGTAACATATATATATATAAACCTGTCATATCTATATGAAATTTCTTCTCTAAGCCTCCCATTACAATATTCCATGCACCACGTTACAATTTTACTATATAGATTACAACTTCAAATTAATGATAATCTAGGGGGAAAAATTATGATGCGTATGAGATAATTAGTTATGTCATATTAATTATTTTATTAAATTTATGTGAAAAAGATATAGATACAAATATAATGACCATTTAAAAAATAAGATTCATGACTTATTTAAAATAATATATAAGAATATTTTTATCTATTATTTTTTTTTCACTTGCATGGCATTTATCTATTTTTTTTTAAATTAAAATAAGTTTAGAAAATAACTTATTAGTAACTTAATTTATGAATATTATAAAATTATCCTGGGTTTTTTCGGCAATTCTTGTTCTTATTTCTAATTAAACTCAGAAACAAACACAGAAGACTTGTTTTTCATTATTTTTAACTAACAATTTTTTTTTTGGCCCGTTTTTAAAAATTTAGGAACAGAAACCGAACTATTTACTAAAGATGCTGAACCCTAGCTAATTAATAATTAAAAAAAGGTTGATTGGCATTAGAAATCAGTGGAGATGACAAAACAAAACTAACTAAAGATGCAATTACCAACCGCTACCCTATGGCATGCTTTTGAAAAGGCAAGGCAAGACGCTGGGCGCTGCACGATGGAAAGGATCGATGTAGGGCTCCAGTGCTAGCTAGGTGGTACCAAAGGATTAATCAAACCATGGTGGTTTATCATTTTTAATCAAGCCCTAGAAAGTAGTAAACGGTCTTACATTTCTAAAAGTTGATGGTTACATAAGGATTTCATAATTTCCTAACTAACTCATAATTAATGTCTTCAATTTGATGATCTCAATGGTCGTCATCATTAGGTTTTGACATGATTGTTTTCACACTTAATCAAAATCAATCGAGTTACCATCATGGATCCTAGATTTCTACCTATAACTGACCAGGCTGACTGTATTAACTTCTTACTGTCCTGCCTGAGAACGCTGTGGTGATTTAAATCAAGGAATTTCTATTTGAATAAATATCATATGTCATTACTGGTTACTTGTTGATAAATTTTATGACGCTCAAGATATATATAATTTAATAAAATCCATTTTATAAAAATAGATAGATATAAGTAAAAAAAAACATTATCATATAAAGATATTCTTATTAGCGGGTTACAAAACTTATTTTCTTTAAAATGGATCTTACATATAAGTAGAAAAAACAATTATAATATAAAAATATTCTTAATATTTTTAGTGGGTTATAAATCTTATTTTCTTTAAAATGGATCTTACATAAATTAATCTTATTTTACTAATTGTCATAATGTAACCCAACTTAAATTAAGATTTATACTTCAAGAACATGGAATTTTTCCGCCATGTCATTTTCTCTTTAGGCAAAACATCGTTTTCATCATCGAGGATTTAGAAATACAAATTTAGCCAAAGTTTAGCAAACAAAGAGTTAATTTGGCTATGAGAGAGGGGGGTTAATTTCGAGAAGAAGAGCAGACACAAAATTAACTCCCAATAACTAATTAAGTGGTCTTAATTAACTTGATGTCAATCCGACAATGTTGGTTTATAAGCCAGTGTTCAAATAGTGTCTTGTGTAATTTCAAAGCCATGTCTTCAATCACTCAACTAACTCTCACCATCCAAGAACGCAATTGGATGATGGAACAGTCACACTCCTTTGCATCCCTTGGAGGAACAAAGAAATTCACCCAGGCAGGTAAATTAGGTGAAACAATTATTCTATCATGGAGGAAGAAATCTAGAACCCGCCGCTTAGAGACAATTTAATTAGGTGTTTTTCGGGTCAAAGCAATGGAAATATTGCATATTGGTGATGATGTTATAGTGATGTTCCTTGATATACATAGTCATTTTAGTCAACCCATATAGAGATATCCTTTCTAGCGTTGGAAGAGGAGGAAAAACAAACGACAATCTCTTTCGGTTGGTATAAAGAAAAGGAGAGGCAGCAACAAGAATTTCAAATTTTTAGAAACCATAAAAGGCATGAAATTCAAATCAAAGAGGGTCCCAATATAGAAGAAATGATACTCATTTTTTTTTTTTGCCCGAAACAACCCTCGGTGATATACAATTCTCACACAAATTTTTAGCATTATGGTACGTGATTTGCAATTGCTATTTTTCTTGGGATGTGTTTTGTAATGTAGTGTGAGTTATTTTTTAAAGTATTTTTTATTTATAAATATATTAAAATAATTTTTTATTTATTTTTAAAATTTATTTTTTATATTAACTCATCAAAATAATCCAAAAACATAAAAAATTAATTTAAAAAAATTTAATTTAATTTTAGTCAATCTCTATTTAAGTTGCATTTCCAAATAGGAGAGCAATCAACTCCATAGGAGAGCAATCAACTCCGTGCTTTTCTTTCATCAATCTTTTCAATGGTGATTAACATGAATAACTTATTTTTAATTAATCAATTTTTTTCAAAAAAAATTTAATCATAAAGGGAACAAATTGTTTTTAATTAAAAAAAGTTTTTGAAGAAAATTAACGAGAGAAAACACAAATCTAACAGAAAAGAGGTTAAATTCCGATATATATATATATATATATATATATATATATTATGTGAAATGGTTCTTTCCTCCTGGGTGGGAACGTACATTTGCCCTTTCAAGCAAATTTGTAAGTAAATATTTGACTCGTCCACCCAATAAAGCTTCAAGATCGAGGATTCCTGCACTAGCATGTTTGTTCTTAGCTAAGGAAAAAAGAAGAAGAAGAAGAAGAAGACTCAAGGATGCTCAAAGTCTCTCATTGAAACAAGAGGAATAATCACAGGATGTTAGATATATAGTCTAAGATCGTGTAACATGAATGGCAAATTTCTGCAAATAATCTTGGTCAAACTTATTTTTTAGGTAGCTGGTCCAGCCAAGTAACTGCATGACATGAAACACGAGGGCTGGAGCTCTTTACTTTTTAGGATCCAAGGATTTGTATAAAAAAGAATTGCTGAGAGTTTCATTCTTAGTCGTTTCCCTTTCTGCTTCTTCTTTTTTTTTTTTTTTTAATTATTTATGTTTGGAATATTCGTCTTACCGAAATATTCCCAACGATGATAATTTATTAATTTATTTCTCACGAAGACTTGATCGAGTTTATGATTTAATCCACCAAAGTACTCTTCACTAACACCTACTTCCTGTATATATGTTACATGTGTGTTTGATAAGGGCAAGTGGTCAGCTCATAGTTTTATTTACGTATTAATTATTTCTTTAATAATATATCAAGTTTTGTTTAATTTTATGGCGACACTAGATACAGATCTTCTCCAGCAAATCGTCATATTATTAATGCTCGCAGTCCCAAAAGTTTTTGCTTCAGTTCAAACCCATGTGATCGACATCTATATATATATATATATATATATTGGTCAATACATCTTTGATCAATACATTAATAGAAAAATTCTTGGGATTAGTATTCAGCAACATTCAGTAATTGGTACGTGATAGAGATTAACAAACAAGCAACACTCTATTAATCCGTGGTTATTTGCATCCTACCTCTGTAAGTCTGAAGCCGTATCAAAAGGAAGACGAAGCACAAAGTTTTTTTATTAAAAAATTAAGGTACTATTGTTTGATATTACAGTAATAATTATTTTTTAAAATATATAAAACTAATATTTTTTTTATTTTTTAAAATTTATTTTTGACAATAATACATCAAAACAATAAAAAATCATAAAAAAACCAATTTTTTTTCTAAACACAAGAATATGCACACTCTAAAGAGGTTCCTTGTCATCCATAACGAGGTAACAAAAATTGACCACGAAGAAATATAAAATAGGAAGGTAAGAAAAATGAAACAGACAAATAAAAAAGTTATGTTGGCATGTTCTTAGCTTTTGTCCTGAGGATGAGGATAAGGATAATGACAGGCCTATAATAATTTTGTTACTGGAAATCAATTTTACTTCTGCAATAAAATACAATCATAAAACTTATTCCATCGGCCGGCAGGAAATTGCTAATAAATATTTACAGGGAGAAAATAATATATATAAAAATAATGGTAATATAATCAGGGATACTTTACACTTTTTTGAATCATGGCAGGAAAGAGACGGGATCCCATTGCCCTTTTGCTTCATATTAAAAAAGAAAGAAACAGGAGTGGTCGAATTAGCACTGTCACCAAGATTTTCCCTTGAATGATTTCAATTGAAAGATTCTGCCTGGAGCTTAACATGAACAAAATCATAGAAATGATGTGGTGACATTGACCTTTACAATAAACCTCCCTCTACTAATCAGCCCAAAGTCATAAGGCCATGTTTGTTTGCTAATCAACAATAATACTATATAGGAATAATTTTCGAAGTAGAATTTGAGTTACATTTTCATTGGTGGAATTGCTTTTCCATCCGAGACAGTAGCCATCTTCTTGTCTTGGGTGAATTCATGGAGGGAATAAATTTTATAGGAGGATAACATCATTGGGAGAGGGTGCCTTGATGCTTAAGTAAATCTTTTTTAGGTCCTGTGTCCATTATCCACTAATTAAAAGTGATTAGTGTACGTTTATTCGTTTTTAAACCGACACCATGTTATAATCTTGTACAAGGTTATGATACGATAAGATCCCTTCGCATGGCTTGTAGACCTATCCAGCTTCTTTATCCACTTTTTTTGTTTTTTTTTTCTCCTGATGGTACCTCATAACACCATTCAAGTAATTGCCATAGTTTCAAGAGCCTTGCGTTGTCATTGATCAACCCTTGTCTCGGGCGTCTACTTGCTCGGTGATTGTCTCCATATATATATATGGAAGCTTGTAGGTGAAATTTTGGAATAAACGAGGAGGAAAAGTAGCAAAAAAAGAAAGATATGGAGAGCGAGGGGGGACAGTGTGGTGTATCTTTAATCATTTCTTTTGGCCTCGAACAAACTTTGGATGAATGGCGCTAATTTATGATACTGTCTTCGGATGTTACAAAGCATGGGGGTTATTTTGATAAAGGGGATGGAGAGTTTGACTTTGTAGAGCAGAAATTGATTCTTCTGGCTTAGGGAGCCTACTCCCTTCCAAAAGAGAGGCTCTTCATTGTCGCTGAACTTGTTGAAGCAGAGTGTGTGTCCATTAGGGTTGGGAAACTCTTCTTCAACTTATGAACTGCTTCAATCTATTGGATTAGGAATTGGGATATTAAATAATGTTTTATAATTAGACATGAAAAAAAAAAAAATGTTGCTGTACGTGAAAGGAGAATTTGACATTTCCTTTCAAGATCTTTAAAGAGCAAGAGGGCCCTCATGGCCCCTTGTTGCCATGCGTTTGTTGGTACAAAAAAAAACAAGCGCGGCCAACAAGAGAATCATGCTCTGGTCGCAACAGGAGAAAGAATGACGAAATTACTAAAGCCCACTCCCTCAAAAGGCTGTTCGATGTATTTCAGTGGCTTCTTCCATCACATCCCCACTCTTGTCCCCTCCCCACCCAAAGAATCCCATGAATCCTTAGTCCCCATTATGAAATAGCTCATCAAGCCATGCAGCTCAACAATGGCATACATATTGATTCAAAATCCAATCTCAGTTTTCACACCAGAACTCGGACTGCAGTTGGCCTACCCAGAAGAACTCGGACCATAACTGGACTTCCATGGTGATCTTGAATTCGGCATTTGTCTTAAGTTTTGTGTTTGCTTTTTCACCCGAATGGCTTCCATAGCTGCTCATATGGCTTATAACCCAAATTGATTTGCATCTCAGATAAATGGCTTGCACAAAGCTTATTTCACCAGGATTCTCAGATAAATGGCTAATAAAATACGTATATTGGCTTGAAAACAATGAGCAAGCTCTGCACCAAAATTAAGATTGCATTTCTAGATTGAACTGGTGACTATCTCAATTAATAACAATCTATTGGAGATTTTTTCTTTTTTTCTTTTAGATTGCTTTATATATAGATCTTCCCATGTTCACATACAAGCTCCACAAAGGAGGGTAGAAAGCCTAGTTCGTGGCAAAATAATAGATACAGTTTTGCATCTTTGGAGCCAACATCAGGAAAAAGCCTGCCTTCCTCTGAGAGATTGGTTAACTGCTGTTAGTCAACGGTGTTGCCTTGAAATGCTGACATAATGTCATAATCTCTGTTTCTTCTGTTTGGTTGCCTCTTCACCTGGTCTGCGAAAAAATCGATTAACAGAAAGATTAACAAATGTATCAGAAATCATGGGTAGACAGTAGAACTTCATCAATACCGTTTGTTTTAATAGCCACAAATTTCAGCAAGGAACCACCAAACAAACAATCAGCAGAGAAACAAAAATGTATGCCACGTCTAATCAATTTAATGATAGGCACTGGTGTCCAGAAAAACCTTTTCACATATTCAATTGGCAAGAAACTGATTCATTGTCCAAGATCGATTTTGCAATCTAGGAAACGTGAATGACAATGACTACATAGCCTGTATGGTTGTGGTTGGGTATGTTTTCAAGGATGTAGACTTCGGTTGTAAAGGAAGTGATAATAGGGCTGCAAAAAAATCCATAGTTTGCCAAAGAAACGCAAACATCACCTTTAATTTTAACTTAAAATCTGCAGGAACCAGTATCAGTTGACCACACAGAAATAAAGGACAATCTCTCAGCAAGTACATACCCTCAAGCATTTTCTCTAAACTAATGAACAAGTATTAATCGTCCTTCAGGAAAATCAAAGTCCTTCAGGAAAATCAAAGTAACAAAATGAACCAGATGCTGATCAATTGGATGCAGTTTTAGATGAAAGTTCTTGTAGCGGCAAGAATAAAAGCACAAGGAAAGACAGAGAGATCAAATCTTTGACAAAAACTAGATACTAAATCTAGAATGATAATCATGGTGTTCTTAGTACAAATCTTGCACAAAATCATGACTTGTTTCCTTTAAAGCATCACCACCAATATAATTCCAACTATCCAATGAAGGTAGGTAAATGAATTGATAACAAAATAATTCTAGAATTATCAGTGAGGTCCAAGCATCTAACGAAAATAAATCATAACTTAAGTCATTAACAACTGCACTTTGAGATACTTAATACCTTTTGATTGGTCTCCTTCTTTCATCAATATCGATGGAAGCCTTCAGCTCTTCAATGCTGGAGTTGTCCCCAGGATTACCTTTTAATAGATTGCAACAATCTGAGAATGCAGCAAGCTTAGTCAAGTCTTGAACATGTGATAAATCTTTAACCTTTCCTTTCAGATATTCCATCAAAAAGAGCCCTGCATATGGTTCAGATAAAACACAAGACTTTCTTAGCCACTATAAAAGTTTGAAAACTTTACAGAATTGATTCGAGTTACAAGGAAGGTGCATTCAGCCAGGGAAATGATGCAGACTTTCTGTTATTATATTCAGCATGTAAGGGCATTTTTTTAGTGTTGGAGCTGCCAAATAAGGATCCTATGCAAATGATCAAGAGTGATTCACAATTGCAGTTTCAGCACTTGAGCCATGCAGTCACTTGGCAGCCTCAAAAATTTACAACTGCACCACTCAGTGACCAATTTTCATCATACTCAGTTACCCTTCATTTTTAATCATATCAAACACCTACGACAATCAGAGGGTCACAATAATCAATTTCTTTATTGGAATCTGGACATCATGTTTGTGTTCACTAGCTTATAGAGATGAGCACTGCAATGTGATCCTTAAAGGGCTAGAAGATTCAGTGGATTCTCAACTACTAATTGGGTTTGGAGGACGTAGCAGAGGTCATAAATGACACTAGAATGCAAGTTAGGGCCACATAACATTAAGCATCTCAAGCTCTAACAACGTGGCCACCAAATTAATCTCACAACATTTTACTCCAGTTCTAATGTCAATCGTCATTGAGAACAAGTCAAACAGAGTACAAACCCTAATAAAAATTAATCCTGTACACCAAACAAACAAATAAATAAGACAACTTAACAAGAAAGACCTCAGAGCAACACTAGCAATAGTCAAACATGTCATGAGCATCGCATTCCAGCCATGCATACAATACATGCGTGGCGAGTTAGAATCAAATTCTCAGCAAAGATGTTTCACACACACGACTGAAATGCAAAAATTGCACAGCATGCATGAATATTTTTTTTTTTATGGTGAGAAACTCTGGCGCACACCTTCTGGTGCAGGTCAAATAAAACCCGGATAGACACTTAGGCTCATCGCACCTTCCCTTCACATAAATTATTTTCTGAATTAAACTTTCAACAGTTCACCATAACTCCATATCAATTTACAATCGATAAAAACTAATTAAAAAAGAAAAAGAAAAAAAGAGCATAAAAATACCGATGGCTCGAAGCGTCGGTGAATCGAATTTCTTGGCAAGTTCATCATGACCGAGTACCTTTGCCCGATGAAGAATTAATGATTTTAAACTAATAAGCATATCCTGCAAACAGAAATTTTAAAAAATAAAACTATTTAATTCATCGTGAATTATACGAGCAAGAAATAAATGAGAAAATCCATGTTTAACTTACAAGCTCCGATTCTGACAGGTTACAGAGCCAGCGTATGTCTTCGGGACTGTTATCAACCAAAGTTTCTCCTCTGTTATCCATGTGAGAGGGTTTGTGATTATTTAGCTCCGGATTCTTCCGCAGGTGGAGGAGATGGCGGCTCGGTGGTGGCAGTGGTTGTGTTCTGAGGTAGCGAGCAAACCCTGGGAAGAGAGGAAATGGAGGCGTTTAGGTTTTGGCAGCTAGACAGTTGCAGTCCGTTAAATTAGAATTTGTTTTTTTTTTCTCTACTTAAAATCATTTTTTTGAAAACCTAAAATTAGCCACTTTATTATCATCTGAGTCACTAAACAAAATAATTTAGCAATTAGGTCCGAGAAACGTCTTGGACGTTTCTCAGCTGGATCCTTTTATCAATATCTATCATTGTTTTGGACAAGTTTTACGAACAGCATCGTTTTATAGCATAATGTGCTTAGACATGTTAAGTAAACATTTATAGAAAATTCCAATTGAGAAATGTGTGAAACATTTAAGACTAAATTGATAAAATAGTTTATTTTGGGACTCCGTTAAGGATGGAGATATATGGGTTGGTGATTATACCAAGGTTTCCTTTATTTCTTCCGAGGGAAAAAAAATAGTTTCTTTTCTTGGTTAAAATATGGTGTATAATTAATTTTGAATATAAATTTACAAATGAATTTAATAATTAAAATGATTAAATAAAATTTTAAGATATAATTTATATTTTTTTATAATATATTTTTTTAAATGATAATTATTTGAGCTTGAAATTTGTATAGATTTATATTATTTTTTATTTAATTTTTATTAAATAAATAAAAATAATGATATTTAAACTTATGACTGTGTGATTACAAAACTCTAATATTATATTAAATAACTAATTTAATCTAATAATTTAAATGATTAAGTAAGAATTTAAAATATAATTTACATTATTTTATATATGAATGAATATTTAGTATTTAGACATGAACTTTCATTCTGATGCACAATATCCTCCTTCGTAGCCTGAAATACTATGAGAAGGCAATCTGTTAGTACCAAAGAAAATCTGCAATTACCAACCAAGTTCACAGGAAGACACGGCAAGGAAAAAAAGAGCTCCTCATTAAGTGTATTTGGAGTTTGCATGACATTACGTTATCTTTTCCACTGATTTCTCAGTTTTGAGATGGTGCACAAATGGAAAAAAGCTGTTAATAGCATCTCTCTTTGAAGTTTTCACCTTCGGTTGGCTTTGGACTCAGTTTCCGTGCTCAAAGATACATGAAACTGTTTCATGTTCTGCAGATGTAAGCTGCGAGAAAATCTGCAGAACAGAGAAAAATGAGACACTTTAGGGTGATCTCCACATTTCTTCTCTTTTCCTTTAGGGACATTTCTCTCTTAAGAAACATTCATAAACCTCGCCCGATAGTTATTGCAGTTTCCTTCTCGTCACCAGTGAGCAGCCATATTTTCATCCCCGCTTGATCAAGTTTATCTATGCATCCTGGAACCTAATGTAGAAGTCAAGAATGATGCATCAGTTCCATAAAACAAAATGTTTAACTTCCAATCCCTCGCATGTACTCACTCAGAAAGAGAGAAAGCTAACCCGTTTCTGCAACTTGTCTTTGACAGAAGCAAACCCCAACAGAATTAGTTCTTTTTCTATTTTTTTCGGTTGCCTGATCGAGTAATTCTTCTCTCAGGACCTATTGTCGTCTTTGCCTCATAAATAGCGAGTTCCAATGTTCGTACTCGGCCTGCTCAAGTTTTCGGTAAGCAAATGCTAAGAGTTCGAAATCCATCTTCTGCGTAATTTGAAAGGTGTGAAGTTGTTGATTCTTGCTATGCCCTACCATTTTCTGCAAGCCTATCGAAGTTCTTCAATCAAATTTGAAGTTTCATGTGATTACAAGTCAAAGTTCCAGTTTTATCTGACACAGTGATTTCTAATTGACCGAAGTTCTATAATCAAATTTGAAGTTCAAGCTTGTACAGACTCACAGGTTGCTTCATCATGCATTTGTATATCCTTGTTAATGAACATAGCTTGTAGAACTTTGACAGCTCCAATGGAGACATAAAGAGAAATATGAGAGCCCTTGTGAACTGTAGAAAACCTGATTTCACAGGCTTTGACGAATTGAAGAGTGGATCGGAATCTTCCAGAAGAAGGTACCACCATTGACCCATATCAGATTTGGTGACCACCGCAGACCTGACGGAAGTTACCAGCGAAATCAGAACATGTATAGAGAAGAGTAGGTAGATGACTTTATCCGTCTTTCTTTCAAGCCTGCTTTGCTTTGATGGTGACGTTGTGGAATTCCTTACCACTTTTGTATCATGCCCGCTGAAGATCACGACTCTATATACATAATCGTAGTTGAGAAGGGCTCAAGGGGTACATTTTGTTATCAAACTCTAAATTCCCCACAAAATTGTAAAGGCTTGGATTGTGATCCTCGCAACAGATAGAAGCTTTGAGTTCACTGAATTTGGCATCCTCATTCAGATCAAATGTGACCTCTATCTCTTGACTTTCAGATTCGTTTCTCCATCAAGGTTCGTAGTCTCCACAAAAAAAAACACCATCTTCATAGCTTGAAGACAGCAAAAGAAGATCACTCGGGAAGTATTCATCCTCGTTAACCTTAACATCTCCTACCGGAAGTCCACTCCACAATTTATCCACAAATAAGCCATTTCCTGCACGAGCCTTTACAGTTCAAGTCCTGCGGAGAATTAATGATAGCATAGTCAGAGCATGAAAATCTATCTAAATTTCACTTTAAAGTAAGAATATAATAATTCTGAAATGTCAGGGTGATGGAAAATAAAGTGACAGATAATAATTAATGAGAACTGACAAATGATGCGAGGAGAAAATCAGAATTCGTGCCATGTTTTGCTTCAAGTTACCTGCGGAAACCTATAACAATCTTCAACGGCCTCTTTGAGCATGATGATTCCCACCATAAATACCAATGGAGCAATCAAAATTTAACAGGAGCCAAAGAAGTGATAGACAACGCTGCTGTCAAAAGAAAATACAAATTGGCAACTCTGCGGAACTCTAAAAGTGCATTGGGTAGAAAAGTGACAGCACTGTACTTTCTTGTGGATACCGAGTTGTTTGTGTACTTGTAGGGTTCTCGTGCAGTTGAGGTTCATTGCAGAAAATCACCTGAGGAAATCCTGGCTGACCAATGAACTCCTGAGCAGAATCAGAATCGGATGTTTGCGGTCTAAAGCATGAAAATGAATACAGTTTGCTCCATCTTACCTTACCCTGTGGTCTCCTACATGATTCCCGCATCATTCTTGCTACACAAATTTCTGTTAACGCAGAATGATATAGAAAATAGGACTTCAACTATAAGAAAATATAAAGTACCGTTTCATTTCACCAACACCAAAACCAGAATTTTCAAGACCAGCCCTAATGATTTTAATAGCCAAGTGAGTGCAACTTGTCTCCATCCAAACTTTGTCAGAACTCTAACATGAAACAGCGGGTGCTGATGACATCCCACATCAAATTGGAAATGTCTGCCTTTTAAATTAACCCATTTCTTTGCTTACTGAGATTTTCCATACTCGTATCAATTTTTAAACTTTCACCATCACTTATCTTTTCTGAGAAAGACAACACCAACGCAAAATTTTGGACTTTGTTGGAGCTTGCAGGCCTTTGACTGGGCTTCACACATGCGGCGGAACTCTCTCATCTGAATACAATAAATGTCAGCTTTGTTTATGCATCCCTTCGAAATTTCCGAAGTCACAACGTGAAAATACCAAAAGAAAGACACACGGTTACTGCAAAATAAAGTAAGCTAGCATCTTTATCAAAAAACGGCTAGCTAGTTAATTTAGTATACTGTGAACTCCCTCTGGATCTGTGAGCCAGATCTTGTAAACTTTCCTCTGAATCCGAGATGTTGAACTCGCGGTATAAACGTCCACATGTGGAAGTTCATCTTATCACCCCCTGCTAAGAAATTCTGTTGAAATAAAGAGGCATCTTATTATAACAAGAGCGTTTTGGATCATATCATAACACATGTTGGATGACAAACTTGTACTATTTCATGTTTTTATATGTATAAAGTATTATCTTGCTCAAAATACAAAATACAAGATATGTTTTGTAATTTAGCCATCATAAATCCTCACATTTCATGGCTGATGCATTATTAAACAAAGCTTAACATTGTAGTCAATGGTGCCGGATGTAGGAGGACAGTAAGTGTGCAAGTCAGCGTGCTATTTATGTCCTCCAATAAAAACTTTTCTTTCTACCATTCCATTGCACTTTCTTTAGAAATCTGTTTAAGAATTATTTTAATGCCACTATAGCACGGGCTCTGGTTACGACATAATAGGTAATCATCAACCGAAAATGAATATCTCCTCCAGAATTACGAAAATCAGCAGAGCAGATGGGACTTCAATGAAAATTGGAATATGATTTGATTGCGGCCACGCTTACCGGCTATGAAATGGATTCCAGTGGGACTAAGAGAAGATAAAATGGAAAAAACTTGCGAAGCTTGTAGTAGGGAAATAAAAACAATTGAAGACAGGACCTAGGAACCAACGGCTACTTCCTTTTATTTAAAAAAATTAAACAATCCCTAAGCTCAAATAAAAATCCAGAAGAATCAGGCTGTAGTTCTTACTGTATTAAACACGTTGCATGGCAGTCTATGCTTTCTTTCCTGGATTTATCTCGACTATCTCGGACTGGCTGTTTTCTTGTCTTGATTGTTACTGTTTGACCTCAAGGAAACTCCACATGATGTTTCAAGCATCATGAAAGATAATTATGAGAAAATCAGATGACAGATAGTTTTCTCTAGTGAACCGAGCATTAAATTATCCAGGTGCACAATGATTTAGCTACACACAAGAATCTAATCCCATCAGATGAACATATAATTTTCCAGAAACTTCAGACCTATCATACTGTGCTACTAACAGGATTCTTATCTCAAATAATCTTCAACAGCTCAAATCAAAATTGATACTAGTAGATAAGAGCCAAAGTATACAATGGTTATGCCTCTAATCTGCTCCTATGAGAGAAACTTGTAACCAAATTCCTTCATATAATGGCTAATTTCTACAACAAAAAAACGATTTTACTGTGGAGAAAATTTCCCTTCATATTAGATATGTATCATTTACATCAGAGCAAAGAAAAAAATAATTAAATGTTCAATTATCTCAAAGATGTACATTTTCATGTTCGATCTGACTTACAACATCAAGTGCCTTATGATACATCTCAAGGTGAATTTCATCCCATGCCCTGCTTCTGCATTGTTACAGAGGTACATATCCTACCTGCCCAAGATTCGATATGAGGTTGAAGGAAGGTACTGAGTCCAGACATTGCCATGACCGTGTTCCGAGGCAGTACCATTGATGGATTCCTTACAACTAGCCTTGGGCCCATCGTAGTGGATAATCATACTGTTGTTAACTTGGGATGATGAGAAATCCTTGACCAGCCAAGATGAAGAAAGCTTGAGATAACTATTGTAGAGTGCTAATGCAACGGCTACATTTTTTTTATTGGTCCTGCAAATAACCCAAGACCAAAAAAAACAGAAAAAAAAAGGGGGGGGGGATGGTGATGAGTGATGAGTGATTCCTTAAAATAATATATGTTCTCTAGCAATCAGAAACAAATGAAACAGTTTGAGGCCAGGTGATAATAAAGTACGAAAAATAACACATTTAGAAGCTTTATCCACTGTTTTCATTCGACATTTTATGTACCACCCTGCCAAAATGGCCCTGTTGTTTTCTTAAATGAGACTTAAAAGTGCATCAACACTCCATAGAATGTTAAAGTTAATCCTGAATTCCTTTTATATTGCAATTGTTCTATCCCACCACTCGACAAACTGATGAAATAATCACAAACCCTTAAGCATTCAAATTCCTACTGGTAAAACAACACCTTGGTCAAAAAATTAAGCTCAAAAGGTGAACTGGTGCCATGTCAGATTCATAAATGTAGAAAGGAAATCTGAATTAGAGGAGAATTTGAAACCTTTCCCTCAAATTCATAGCTTTGCTCCACCATAAGACGATCTCGACAAAATCTTTCTCTAATTTCCTCGCATTAATAACTATTACGCTGAAGTCTGGCAAACAAGAATCCTTAGCATAAGGTGTCTCAGATACCCATGCCTTTGAAGCCGATCTCTGAATAGCATCCAACACATCTAAATTCACATAGTTTTTTAATCTTCGGGAGGGGGAGCAGTCTTCAGCTGCTGCTATGGCATAGTTGTTCAAGTCAACTCCAATTAGTTCTTCAACTCTAGCCTGCATTAGAAGTAAAGGAACTTGATGACACTGATCTTTCAGGACAAATATCATCTGGATAAATACTCTGTTGCCATTTATAATATCATGAATTATCCTCCGACAAAAAAAGGCATAAATCTTAATGCCACTTATCCAAGTAAAAATCACAAGGATTTTAGAATATTTTTTTCTACAGCTTCATTTGTGCTCGTTTCTACATTTCAAAAGAATAACCCATTTCATCAAAAAGATAAACAAAGCAGGGAAAAAACACTCTAAACACTAGCAATATAGAAAATGAGAGGCGACTACTAAATGTATAGAACTAACCTTCATAATTACATTCGCTGAGACATATATGAATTTTCTGAAGAAATTGTGCACGGTGGGTATGATAAAAGGTACTATTTCCTCATAACTGGGTTCAGCATATTGTCCCCCAGAAAAAACAGTCCTCACTATTTCTTTAACCTGCTCTTGCCTACAATATTTCACCACAACATCATTACAATTGAACAGATAACACCCTCTCCAAGTGAATTGTTATGTTTCAAAATATAATAGTAATAGACGTAATTACCCATGAATTTCAAGGTTTGAATGTGGAAACAAGACCTTCAACTTATAGAAAGAAACTTTGTCTTCATTCCCTCCAGGAATAAAGAAATGAAAGAAAACCAAATCTGGATGGCTGATCATCATCAACAAGAAAAGAGAAAGAGATCAACAAAACATAATAACAAGCCTTTTGCACCAAGTTTAAACTCCCACTAGAAAGAATAACAAGCAATTGAATAAGCCAATGAAAAAGGTAAAACAATAACTATAATACACAATATGAAATTAAAATATTGATACAGACAATAAACATGCAAAGGATATAACATCCCGTGTTGAAAATTTGCATTAGCTAAATTAAGCCCCTTTTCAACACTAACAATACAAGGATTATCCATAAATCAGTTACTAAATTGACAGCAATGGAAGGATCATCTTCCATAAGTTGAAACAAACCTTGAGCTTGACAGAGTTGAATTTGCGAGAACTGCAAGAGCTCTGAGGTCTAAACAATCCATCCATGAAACAACATGCACCATTCCATTATCTCCACCTCCATCACCAATTCTTGCATCCCTAAACTCTCTCAACTATAACCATGAAAAATGTAAAAGTAAAAACAGAACTATTAGTCACAAGTACACACACAATAAAGCATCAATCATGATCACCACACAAATACAAAAAAAGTTTCCAGCTATATAAAACAAAAATGAGCATAAACTGAACTTAACTGGAGAAGAAGAATTAGAATGGAGAGGAGCCCAGTTTCTAAAAGGGTCGAATGGGTCTCGAAAATGAGTGGCAGGTAGTAACTGAAGCAAGGCGAGGAATATAATCAATCCAAAAGCTAGAAACTGAAAGATGGGTCTGGGATTTGGAGGAGGAGTTATACACGGATCAAGAGGTCCGGCCGTTTTTGGGTTTCCTAATTTCTGGGATGCTCTTCTTTGAGTTGCGAAAAATGTCGATGGCAAGAACGAGGAAGACATTGACTTTATGCTGTCCTTGCCTGCACGTGAGCTCTTGTGTACTTCTTTACAAGAATGACTGCGTGTCGTTCGATGGCCTGGGAGATGAAGATGTTCTTGTTCACCAAACCCGGTTTGAGTGGTATAAGCTATAAGGGTGTTTGAGAATTGAGAGTTTGTTAATAAAAGAATATTAAAATAATATTTTTTTATATTTTTTTTAAATTAGTTTTATATAAATATATTAAAATAATTTAAAAATAATTAATTTAAAATAAAATAAAAAATTAATTTAAAAAAATAAAATATAAAAATAAACATATATCTAATAGATAGTCATTGAAGTTTTATATTTTATCAAATTAAAACTCTATTGTAAATGTGATAAAATCAAGCCCTTACTTCAAATTTATCATATATTTTTTTTAAGTGATTTTTTTGAAAAATACTTTTTAAATTTTTCTGTATTTGTTTGTCGTTAAAAAAGTTGGCTAACGTAAAATACTTTTCGGTTAAAAAAAAATTTAACTTAGTTTTTAGAAAAGTGTTTTCCAATAAAATTTGAAAAAAAACACTTTCCGGAAATTGTAAAAAAATTAAAAATATCATATTATTTAACATTTAGTTCTTAAACTTTTGATTGCTATATATATATATATATATATTATTTTGAATATTTATTATTCAATTTTATCTCTTAAAA